>NW_022162545.1:0-131514 GCF_008728515.1 Papio anubis | reverse complement strand
CCCATCAAAAAGTGGGCAAAGATATGAACAGACATTTCTCAAAAGAAGACATTCATACAGCCAACAGACATATGAAAAAATGCTCATCATCACTGGCCATCAGAGAAATGCAAATCAAAACCACAATGAGATACCATCTCACACCAGTTAGAATGGCGATCATTAAAAAGTCAGGAAACAACAGGTGCTGGAGAGGATGTGGAGAAATAGGAACACTTTTACACTGTTGGTGGGATTGTAAACTAGTTCAACCATTATGGAAAACAGTATGGCGATTCCTCAAGGATCTAGAACTAGATGTACCATATGACCCAGCCATCCCATTACTGGGGATATACCCAAAGGATTTTAAATTATGCTGCTATAAAGACATATGCACACGTATGTTTATTGCAGCACTATTCACAATTGCAAAGACTTGGAATCAACCCAAATGTCCATCAGTGACAGATTGGATTAAGAAAATGTGGCACATATACACCATGGAATACTATGCAGCCATAAAAAAGTATGAGTTTGCGTCCTTTGTGGGGACATGGATGCAGCTGGAAACCATCATTCTTAGCAAACTATCACAAGAACAGAAAACCAAACACCGCATGTTCTCACTCATAGATGGGAACTGAACAATGAGATCACTTGGACTCAGGAAGGGGAACATCACACACCGGGGCCTATCATGGGGAGGGGGGAGGGGGGAGGGATTGCATTGGGAGTTATACCTGATGTAAATGACGAGTTGATGGGTGCAACAGACCAACATGGCACAAGTATACATATGTAACAAACCTGCACGTTATGCACATGTACCCTACAACTTAAAGTATAATAATAATAAATAAATTTAAAAAAAAAAAAGACAAGCAATACCCAGAAAATACGTTTGTAATTTACGTGACAAAGATAAGCAACAGATCTGCATGTGATTTAAATAACAATCAAAAACCCCTTTAACAATATATTGGAATTTTTATAGAATGTTTCTTGTAATAGTTCTTTGAATGTAAATTTGATCAAAGAAAGCAAAACATTTATCATATGCAGTGTAAACATTGGTTTACCCATTCAATAAAATATCAGTGAACAACAACAACCAAAAAAAAAAAAAAAAGACACATGCACATGTATGTTTATTGCAGCACTATTCACAATAGTAAAGACTTGGAATCAACCCAAATGTCCATCAGTGACAGATTGGATTAAGAAAATGTGGCACATATACACCATGGAATACTATGCAGCCATAAAAAAGGATGAGTTTGCGTCCTTTGTAGGGACATGGATGCAGCTGGAAACCATCATTCTTAGCAGACTATCACAAGAACAGAAAACCAAACACCGCATGTTCTCACTCATAGGTGGGAACTGAACAATGAGATCACTTGGACTCAGGAAGGGGAACATCACACACGGGGGCCTATCATGGGGAGGGGGGAGGGAGGAGGGATTGCATTGGGTGTTATACCTGATGTAAATGACGAGTTGATGGGTGCAGCAGACCAACATGGCACAAGTATACATATGTAACAAACCTGCAAGTTATGCACATTTACCCTACAACTTAAAGTATAATAATAATAAATAAATTAAAAAAAAAATCCCTTCTCAGATTCCCCAAAAACAGTGCTACCAAACTTCTCCATGAAAACAGTGGTATAACTCTGTGAGATGAACTAACAAATCACAAAGATGTTTCTCAGAAACTTTCTTTCTAGTCTTTGTCTAAAGATATTCCCTTTGTCAAGGTTAGCTTCAATGTGCTCCGAAATATCCCATTGCAGATTCCAAGAAAACAGGGGTAGCAAACTGCTCAATGGAAAGAACAGTGTAACTCTCGGAGATGAATTCACACATCACAAAGCAGTTTCTCAGAAAGTTTCTTTCTAATTTTCTTCTGAGGATATTTCCTTTTTCACCATAGGCCTCAATGCGCTCTCAAACATCCCTTTTCAAATTTCTCAAAAATAGTGTTAGCAAACTGCTCAATTTTAAGAAAGTTATATCTCTGTGAGATGAAATCACACATCACAAGGAATTTTCTCAGACAGCTTCTTTCTTTTTTTCATCTGAGGATATTTCCTTAGTAACCATAGGCTTCAATGCGATGTAAAACATCCCTTCTCAGATTCCCCAAAAACAGTGCTTCCAAACGGCTCCATGAAAAGAATCCTGCAACTCTGTGAGATGAATTAGCACATCACAATGCTGTTTCTCAGAATGTTTCTTTCTAGTTTTTACATGAGAACATTTCCTTTGTCACCATAAGCTTCAAGGCGCTCCAAAATATCCCATTGCAGATTCCAAGAAAACAGTGTTAGCAAACTGCTTGATGAAAAGAACAGTGAAACTCTGTAAGATGTATTCAGACATCACAAAGCAGTTTTTCAGAAAGCTTCTTTCTATTTATTACCTGAGAATATTTCCTTTGTCACCACATGCTTCAATGCAATTCAAAATACCCCTTCTCAAATTCCCCAAAAGCAGTGCTACCAAACTGCTCCATGAAAAGGAGGTTGTACCTCCGTAAGATGAATTTACACATCAGAAACAAGTTTATCAGAAAGCTTCTTTCTAGTAATTATCTGAGGATAATTCCTTAGTCACCATAGACTTCAATGGGATCCAAAATATCCCTTCTCAGATTCCCCAAAAACAGTGCTACCAAACTGCTCCATGAAAAGGAAGTTGTACCTCTGTGAGGTGAATTCACACATCAGAAACAAGTTTATCAGAAAGCTTCTTTCTAGTAATTATCTGAGGATAATTCTTTAGTCACCATAGACTTCAATGGGATCAAAAATATCCCTTTTCAGATTCCCCAAAAACAGTGCTACCAAACTCCTCCATGAAAGGAATTGTGAACTCTGTGAGATGAATTAGCACATCATAAAGCGGTTTCTCAGAATGCTTCTTTCTAGTTTTTTTCTGTGGATATTTTCCTTGTCACCATAGGCTTCAATGGGATCTAAAATATCCCTTCTCAGATTCCTCAAAAACAGTGCTACCACACTCATCCATGAAAAGATGAGAGTAACTCTGTAAGATGAATTAACACACCATAAGGTGGTTTCACACAAAGTTTCTTTCTAGTTTTTTTTCTGAAGATATTTCTTTTGTGAATGTAAGCTTCATGCACTCCAAAATACCCCTTTGCAGATTCCAAGAAAACAGTGGTTGCAAACTGCTCAATGAAAAGTATAGTGTAACACTGTGAGATGAATTCATACATAACAAAGCAGTCTCTCAGGAGTTTCTTTCTAGTTATTATCTGAGGATATTTTCTTTTTCACTACAGGCCTCAATACTAGCCCAAATATCCCTTTGAAGATTTCACGAAAACAGTGTTAGCAAACTGCTCCATGGAAAAAAAAGTATAATTCTGTGAGTTGAAATCACACATCACAAAGCAGTTTCTCAGAAAGCTTCTTTCTCATTTTTATCTGAGGGTATTTCCTTAGTAACCATAAGCTTCAATGTGATTCCAAATATCCCTTCTCAGATTCCCCAAAAACAGTGCTACCAAACTGCTCCATGAAAAGAATCGTGTAACCCAGTGAGATGAATTAACACATCACAAAGCAGTTTCTCAGAATGATTCTTTCTAGTTTTTATATGAGGATGTTTCGTTTGTCACCAGAAGCTTCAAGGTGACCCAAAGTATCCCATAGCAAATTCCAAGAAAACAGTGTTAGCACACTTCTCAATGAAAAGAACAGTGTAACTCTGTGAGATATATTCACACATGAGAAAACAGGTTCTCAGAAACCTTCATTCTTTTTTTTTCTCAGGATATTTAATTTTTCACTATACGCCTCAATGCATTCCAAAAATATCCCCTTGCAGTTTCCATGAAATGAGTGTTAGCAAACTGCTCCATGAAAAGAAAGATGTAGCTCTGTGAGATGAATTCACACATCACAAAGAACTTCCTCAGAAATCTTCTTTCTATTTTTCTATCTGAGGATATTTGTTATGTCACGATAGGTTTCAATGTGCTCCAAAATATCCTATGAAAGAATCCATGAAAACACTGTTACCAGACTGCTCAATGAAAAGAACGTTTTCTCTCTGTGAGATGAATGAACACATCACAGTGCAGTTTCTCAGAAAGCTTCTTTCAAGTTTTTTTATGAGGATATTAAGTTTGTCACCAGACGCTTCAATGCACTCTGAAATATCCCATTGCAGATTCCAAGCAGTGTTAGCAAACTACCCAATGAAAAGAAGAGTGTAACTCTGTGAGATAAATTCATGCATCACAAAGAACTTTCTCAGAAAGCTTCTTTCTAATTTTTCTGAGGGTATTTCCTTTGTCACCATAGGCTTCAATGCGATCCCAAATATCACTTCTCAGATTACCCAAAAACAGTACTATCAAACTGATCCATTGAAAGCCTCGTTTAACTCTGTGTGACGAATTCACACATCACAAAGTTGTTTCTCAGAAAGCTTCTTTCTAATTTTTATCTGAGGATTTTTCCTTTTTTATCACATTCTTCAATGCACTCTGGGATATCCATCACACATTCCATGAAAAAAGTTTTAGCAAACTTCTCAAAGAAAAGAACAGTGTAATTCTGTGAGATGAATTCACACAACATGAAGAAGTTTCTCGGAATGATTCTTTCTAGATTTTTTCTGAGCATATTTCCTTTGCCACCCTAGTCTTCAATGTGATCCAAATTATCCCTTCTCAAATTCCCCAAAAACAGTACTACCAAATTTCTGCATTAAAACAATCGTATAACTCTGAGAGACAAATTCACAAATCAAAAAGCAGTTTCTTGGTAAGCTTTTCTCTAGTTTTTGTCTGAGGATATTTCCTTTTTCACCTTTTGCCTCAATGTGCTCACGAATATCCCTTTGTACATTCTAGGAAAATAGTGTTATTAAAGTGATCCATGAAAAGAAAGGTGTAAACCTTTGAGATGAATTCACACATCACAAAACAGTTTCACAGAAAGCTTCTTTTTGGTTTTTATCTGAGGATATTTCCTTTGTCACTATAGGCTTCAATGTGCTTCTAAATATCCTACTGCAGATTCCTCAAAAACAGAGTTATCAAATCGCTCAATGAAAATAGCAATGCAGCACTGTAAAATGAATTCACACGTCACAAAGCTGTTTCTCAGAAAGCTTCTTTCTAGTTTTTATCTGAGGATATTTCCTTTTACACTATAGGTCTCATGGTGCTCGGGAATATCCCTTCGCAGATTCCATGAAAACAATGTTAGGAAACTGTTCCATGAAAAGAAAGGTTTAAATCTGTGAGATGAATCCACACATCACAAAGCAGTTTATCAGAAAGCTTCTTTCTAGTTTTTATCTGAGTTTTTCCTATGTCCCCATAGGCTTCAATGCAGTCCAAGATATCCCTTCTCAGATTCCCCAAAAACACTGCTACCAAAGTGTTCCATGAAAGGAAACGTGTAACTCTGTGAGATGAATTCACAAATTGCAAAGCAGTTTCTCAGAAAGCTTCTTATTAGTTTTTGTCTGAGGATAATTCCTTTGTCACCATAAGCTTCAATGCACTCCGAAATACACCACTGTAGATTCCAATAAAACACTGTTAGAAAACTGCTCAATGAGAAGAACAGTTTAACTCTGTGAGATGAATTCATACCTCAAAAAGGAGTTTCTCAGAGAGGTTATTTTCGGTGTTTGTTTGAGGATATTTCCTTTTTCACTACAGGCCTGAATGTGCTCCTAAATATCCCTTTGCAGATTCCCTGGAAACAGTGTTAGCAAACTACAACATGGAAAGAATGGTGTCACTCTGTGAGATGAATTCAAACATCACAAAGAACTTTCTCAGAAAGCTTCTATCTAATTTTTATCTGGTGGTATTGCCTTTGTCACGCTAGGTTTCAATGCTATCCAAAGTATCAATTCTCAAATGAACCAAAAACAGTGCTACCAAGGTGATCAGTGAAAAGAGTCGTGTAACTCAGTGAGATGAATTAACATAGCATGAAGCAGTTTCTGAGAAAGATTCCTTCTAGTTTTTATATTAGGTTATTTCCTTTGTCACCATAATGTTCAATGTGCTCTGAAATATCCCATTTCAGATTCCAATAAAACATTGCTAGAAAACTGTTCAATGAAAAGAACAGTGTTACTCTGTGAGTTGAATTCACACATCACAAAGAACTTTCTCCAAAAGCTTCTGTCTTGTCTTAATCAGAGGATATTTCCTTTCTCACCATAGGCCTCAGTGCAATCCAAAATATCCCTTTGCAGATTCCACGAAAACAGTGTTCACAAACTGCTCCATGAAAAGACAGGTGTAACTCTGTGAAATGAATTTTAAAACCACCAAGTAGTTTCTCAGAAAGATTCTTTCTAGTTAGTATCTGAGGAAAGTTCCTTTGTCACCACCAGCCTCAATGTGCTCTGAAATATCCCATTACAGGTTCCAAGAAAACAGTGTTAGCAAACTACTCAATGAAAAGAACAGTGTAATTCTGTGAGGTGAATACACATCACAAAGCAGTTTCTCTGAAAGCTTCTTTGTAGTTTTTATCTGAGGCTATTTCGTATTTCACAATAGGTCTCAATGTGCTCCCAAATATCCCTTTGCAGATTCGACGATAACAGTGCTAGCAAACTGATCCATAAAAAGAAAGGGGTAAACCTCTGAGAGATGAATCCACACATCACAAAGCAGTTTCTCAGAAAGCTTCTTTCTAATTTTATCTGATTTTTTCCTTTGTCACCATAGGCTTCAATGTGATCCAAAACATTCCTTCTCAGATTCCCCAAAAACAGCGCTAACAAACTGCTTCAAGAAAGGAAATTGTAAATCTGTGAGATGAATTCAAATTAGAAAGAAGTTTCTGAGAAAGCTTCTTTCTAGTTTTTGTCTTAAGATATTTCCTTTGTCACTATATGCTTCAATGTGCTCCAAAATATCCTATTGCATACTCCATGAAAACAGTGTTAGCAAAATGCTGAATGAATAGAACGTTGTAACTCTTTGAGAAAAATTTGCATCACAAAGTAGCTTCTCAGAAAGCTTTCCAGTTTTTATCTGAGGATATTTCTTTTCTCACCGTAGACTTCAAGGCAATCCAAAATATCCCTTTGCAGATTCTACAAAAACAGTGTTAGCACACTGCTCAATGAAAAGAATGGTGTAACTCCGTGAGATGAAATCACATCACAAAACAATTTCTCAGAAAGCTTCTTTCTAGTTTTTATCTGATATTTACTTTTTCACCATAGGCCTCAGTGCACTCCCAAATATCCCTTTGCAGATTCCACGAAAATAGTTCTAGCTAACTGCTCCATGAAAGAAAGGTGTAACTCTGTAAGATGAAATCACACATCACAAAGAACTTTCTCAGAAAGTTTCTTTCTAGATTTATCTGAGGCTGTTCCCTTTGTCACCATAGGTTTCAGTGCAATCCAAAATATCCCTTCTCAGATTCCCCATAAACAGTACCACCAATCTGATCCATGAAAACAATCATATAACTCTGTGAGATGAATTCACAAATCACAAAACAATTTCTCAGAACGCTTCTATCTAGTTTTTATCTGAGGATAGTTCCTTTGCCACAATAGACTTCAATGCGATCCAAAATATACCTTCACAGATTCCCAGAACACAGTGCTGCCAAACTGATCCATGAAAAGAATCATGTAACTCTGTGAAATGAGTTCACACTTCACAAAGCTTCTTCTCAGATATCAGTTTTCTAGTTTTTATGTGAGTATACTTCCTTTGTCACAATAAGCTTCAATGCACTCCAAAGTGGCCCATTGCATATTCCAAGAAAACAGTGTTAACAAACTACTCAATGAAAAGTACAGTGTAAATCTGTGAGATGAATTCACACATCACAAAGCAGATTCTCAGAAAGCTTCTTTCTAGTTTTTATCTGAGTGTATTCTGTTTTTCACTACAGACCTCAGCGATCCCAAATATTAATATGCAGATTCCATGAATATAGTGTTAGCAAACTGCTCAATAAAAAGAATGGTGTAACTCTATGAGATGAATTCACACATCACAAAGTAGTTTCTCGGAAAGCTATCTATCCTTTGTCAACATAGGCCTCAAAGTACTCCCGAGTGTCTCTTTACAGATTCCACGAAAACAGTGTACACAAACTTCTCCATGAAAGGAAAGTATTACCTCTGTGAGATGAATTGACACATCACAAAGAACTTTCTCAGAAAGTTTCTATCTTGTTTTTATCTGAGGATATTTCCTTTGTTACTATAGGCTTTGATGTGATCCAAAATATCCTCTCTCAGACTCGCCAAAAAGAGTGCTACCATACTGCTCCTTGAAAAGAATCATGTAACTCTGGGAGATGAATTAACACATCACAAAGCAGTTTCTCAGAAAGCTTCTTTCTAGTTTTTATATGAATGTATTTCCTTTGTCAACATAAGCTTCAATACGCTCCAATGTATTCTATTGCAGATTCCTAGAAAACAGCGTTAGCAAACTGCTCAATGAAAACAGCAATGTAACTCTGTGAGATGAACACATACATCACAAAGAATTTTCTCATTAAGCTTCTTTCTGGTTATAATCTGAGGATGTTTCCTTTTTCACCATAGGTCTTAGTGTGCTCCCAAATATTCCTTTGCAGATTCCATGAAAACAGTGTTAGAGAACTGCACCACAAAAAGAAAGGTGTAACTCTGTGAGATGAATTCACATATTGCAAAGAAGCTTCTCTGAAAGCTTCTTTCTAGTTTTAGTCTGAGGATATTTCCTTTGACACCATAGGCTTCAATGTGATCCAAATTATCCCTTCTCAGAATCCCCAAAAACAGGGCTACCAAACTGCTCCATGAATAGAAAGGTGTGACTCTGTGAGATGAATTCAGAAATCACAAACAAGTTCCTCACAAAGCTTCTTTCTAATTTTTGTCTGAGGATATTTCCTATGTCAACATAAGGTTCAATGTAATGCAAAATATCCCATTGCAGATTCCAAGAAAACAGTTTTAGCAGGCTGCTCAATGAAAACAATAGTGTAACTCTGTGAGATGTATTCACACATCCCCAAGCAGTTTCTCATAAAGCTTCTTTCCAGTTTTTGTCGGAGGATATTTCTTTTGTCACCATAGGCTTCAATGCACTCCCACATATCCTATTGCAGACTTCACTGACACAGTGTTATCAAACGGCTCAAAGAAAAGCATGGTGTAACTCTGTGAAATGAATTCATCCATTGAAAGCAGTTTCTCAGAAAACTTCTTTGTAGTTTTTATCTGAGATATTTCTTTTTTCACCATAGGCCTCAATGCGCTCCCAAGTATCCCTTTGCAGACTCCATGAAAACTGTGATAGCAAACTGCCCCATAAAAAGAAAGGTGTAACTCTGTAAAATGAATTCACAAATAACAAAGAGCTTTCTCAGATAACTTCTTTCTAGTTTTTTTTCTGAGGATATGTCTTTCATCACCATCGGCTTCAATGCAATCCAAAATATCCCTTCACAGATTCCCCAATAACAGTGCTACCAAACTGATCCATGAAAACAATTATGTAACACTGTGAGATGAATTAACGTATCACAAAGTGATTTATCAAAAAGCTTCTTTCTAGTTTTATATGAGGATATTTACTTTGTCACCTTAAGCTTCAATGTGCTCCAAAATATCCCATTGTAGATTCCAAGACATCACGGTTAGCAAACTGCTCCATGAAAAGAACAGTGTAGCCCTGTGCATTGAATTCAAACAACACAAAACTGATATTCAGAAAGTTTCTTTCTAGTTTTTCTATGAGGGTATTTCCTTTTTCATTGTAGGCCTCAATGTGCTCCCAAATATCCCTTTGCAGATTCCACAAAAACAGTGTTAACAAACTGCTCCAAAAAATAAAGGTGTAACTCTCTGACATGAAGTCACGCATCACAAGGAACTTTATCAGAAAGCTTCTCTCTAATTTTTATGTGAAGATATTTCGTTTGTCACCATTGGCTTCAATGTGATCCATAATATCCCTTCTCAGATTTCGCAAAAACAGTGCTATCAAACTGATCCATGAAAAGAATCATGTAACTCTGTGCAACAAATTCACAAATCACAAAACAGTTTCTCAGAATGTATCTTTCGAGTTTTTGTCTGAGGATATTTACTTTTTAACAATAAGCTTCAATGTGCTCCTAAATATCCCATTGTAGATTCCCAGAAAACAGTATTAGCAAACTGCTCAATGAAAAAAACAGTGTAACTCAGTGAGTTGAATTCACACATCACAAAGCAGTTTCTCAGAAAGCTTCTTCCTATTTTTTGTCTAAGGATATTTTGTTTGTCACCATAGGCTTCAATGTACTCTGAAATATCCCATTGCAGATTCCAAGAAAACAGTGTCAGCGAACTGCTCAATGAAAAGAACAGTGTAACTCTGTGAGATGAATTTACACATCACAAAGCAGTCTCTCAGAAAGCTGCTTGTTGCTTTTTATCTGAAGATATTTCCTTTGTCACCATAGCCCTCAATGCACTCTGAAATATCCTATAGCAGATTCCACGAAAACAGTGTTATCAAACTGCTCAATGAAAAGAATTGTGCAACTCTGTGAGATGAATTCTCAAATGACAAAACAGTTTCCCAGAAAGCTTCTTTCTAGTGTTTATCTGAGGATATTTCCATTTTGCCTATAGTCCTCCATGTGCTCCCAAATATCCCTTTGCAGATTCCACAAAAATGGTGTTAGCAAACGACTCCAGAAAAAAGGGGTAACTCTGTGAGATGAATTCGAACATCATAAAAAACTTTCTCAGAAAGTTTCTTTCTAGTTTTTTTCTGAGGATATTTCCTTTTCAACATATGCTTCAATGCAATTCATATTATCCATTCTCAGAATCCCCAAAAATAGTGCCCCCAAACTGATCCATGAAGAGTCATGTAATTCTGTGAGATGAATTCACACATCACAAAGCAGTCTCTCAGAAAGCTTCTTTCTAGTTTTTATCTGAGGATATTTAGTTTTGCACCCTAGGCCTCAATGTGCTTGCAAATATGCCTTTGCAGATTGCACGAAAACAGCGTTAGCAAACTGCTCCTTGAAGAGAAAAGTGTAACTCTGTGAGATGAAGTCGCACTTCACAATTTCTCAGAATGCTCTTTTCTAGTTTTTATCTGAGAGTATTTCCTTTTTCACCATAGGCTTCAATGCGATCCGAAATATCCCTTCTCAGATTCCCCAAAAACAGCACTACAAAACTCCTATATGAAAAGAATCCTGTAAATCTGTGAGATGAATTAACACATCATGAAGTGGTTTCTCAGAAAGCTTCTTTCTTGTTTTTATCTAAGGATATTTAATTTTTCACAATAGGCCTCAATGCGCTCCCAAATATCCCTTTGCCAATTCCATGACAGCAGTGTCAGGAAACTGTTCCTTGAAAAGAAAAGTGTAACTCTGCGAGATGAATTCACATACCACAAAGAAGTTTCTCAGAAAGAATCTTTCTAGTTTTTATCTGAGGATAGTTACTTTGTCACCATAGGCTTCAAAGCAATCCAAAATGTCCCTTCCCAGATCCCCCAAAACGAGATACCAAGTTTATCTATGGAGGTAATAATTTAACTCTGTGAGATGAATTAACATGTCATAAAACAGTTTCTCAGAAAGCTTCATCCCAGTTTTTATGTGAGGGAATTTCCTTTGTCACCTTAAGTTTCAATGCCCTCTGAAGTATCTCTTTGCACATTCCACAAATGCATTGTTAGCAAACTGCTCAATGAAAAGAGCAGTGTAACTCTGTGAGATGAATTCGCACGTCACAAGGCAGTTTCTCATAAAGCTTCTTTCTAATTTTTATCTGAGGATATTTCCTTTTTCACCATAGACCTCAATGTGCTCCCAAATATCCCTTTTCAGAATGCACAAAAACACTGTTTGCAAACTGCTCCATGAAAAGAACGGTGTACTCTATGAGATTTCACAAAGTAGTTTCTCGTAAAGCTTCCTTCTAGTATTTATCTGAGGATACTTCCTTTGTCAAAATAGCCTCAATGTTATGCAAAATATGCATTCTCACATTCAACAAAAACAGTGCTACCAAACTGGTCCATGAAAAGAATCGTGTAACTCTGTGAGATGAATTTACAAAACACAAAGCAGTTTCTCAGAAAGCTCCTTTCTAATATTTCACTGAGGATATTTCCTTTGTCACCATAAGCTTCAATACACTCCAAAATATCCCATAGCAGATTCCATGACAACAGTATTAACAAACTGCTCAATGCAAAGAACAGTGTAACACACCACAAATCAGTTTCTCAGAAAGATTTTTTCTAGTTCTTATATGAGGGCATTTCGTTTGTCACCATAGACTTCAATGCGATCCAAAGTATGCCTTCTCAGATTCCTCAAATACAGTGCTAAAAAACTGATCTATGAAAAGAATTGCATAACTCTGTGAGATGAATTCAAACATCACAAAGCAGTTTCTCAGAAATCTTCTTTCACGTTTTTATGTGAGGATACTTACTTTTTCACCATAGGCATCAATGCCCTCCCAAATATCCTTTTGCAGATTCCATTAAAACAGTGTTAACAAATGGCTCCATGAAAAGAAAGGTGTAATTCTGTGAGATGAATTCACACATCACAAAGAACTTTCTCAGAAATGCTCTTTATAGTTTTCATCTGAGGGTATTTCCTTTGTCACTATAGTCTTCAATGCAATCCAAAATATCCTTTCTCAGGTTCCCCAAAAACAGTGATGCCAAACTGATACATGAAAAGAATCATGTAACTCTGTGAGATGAAGTAAGACTTCACAAATCAATTTCTCAGAAAGCATCTTTCTACTTTTTCAATGAGGATATTTCCTATGTCACCATAAGCTTCAATGCACTCGAAAATATTCCATTTAAGATTCCAATAAAACAGTGTTAGAAAAATTTTCAATGAAAAGAACAGTGTAACACTGTGAGATGAATTCACACATCACAAAGCAGTTTCTCAGAAAGTTGCTTTTTCATTTATCAATGAGATCATTTCCTTTGTCACGATAGGCTTCAATGCGCTCCCAAATATCCTACTGCAGATTCCATGAAAACAGTTCTATAAAACTACTCAATGAAATGAATGGTGTAATTATCTGAGATGAATTCACACATCACAAGACAGTTTCTTAGAAAGCATGTCTTTGGTTTGTCTATGAGGATGTTTCCTTCGTCACCATAAGCCCCAATGTGATAAGACATATCAAAGTGCAGATTCCTAGAAAACACTGTAAGAAAACTGCTCCATGCAAAGATTAGTGAAACTCTGAGAGTTGAATTCTCACATCACAAAGCAGTTTCTCAGAAAGCTTCCTTCCAGTTTTTATCTGAGGATATTTCCTTTCTCACCATCAGCCTCAATGTGCTCTGAAATATCCCATGGCAGATTCCATAAAAACAGTTTATGCAAATTGCTCCATGCAAAGGAAGGTGTAACGATGTGAGATGAATTCACATATCACAATGTCCTTTCTCAGAAAGCTTCATTCTAGTTTTTATCTGAGGATATTTTCATTTTCACCATAGGCTTCAATGCAATCCAAAATATCCCTTCTCAGATTCCCCAAAAACAGTGCTACCAAACTGCTCCATGAAAAGGATCATGTAAATCTGTGATATGAATTCAGAAATCAAGAAGCAGTTTCTCAGAACTCGTCTTTATATTTTTTGTGCAAGAATATTTCCTTTATCACTATAATCGTCAATGTACTCAGAAATACCCCACTGCAGATTCCAAGAAAACAATGTTAGCAAACTGCTCCATTAAAAGAACAGTGTAACTCTGTGAGATGAATTAACACATAACCAAGGAGTTTCTAGGAAAGCTTCCTTCAATTTTATGTCTGAGGATATTTCTTTTCCCACCATAGGCCTCAATGCACTCCCAAATATCCCTTCGCAGATTCCACTAGAATAGGGTTAGCAAACTGCTACATGAAAACTGAGGTGTAACTCGGTGAGATGAATTCACACAAGGCAGAGCCCTTTCTCAGAAAGCTTCTTTGTACCTTTTGTCTGAGGATATTTCCTTTTTCACCATAGAGTTCAATGTGATCCAATATATCCCTCCTCAGATCCCCTAAAAATAGTACTACCAAACTTCTCCATGAAAAGAATTGCATAACTTTGTGACATGAATTCTCAAATGACAAAGCAGTTTCTCAGAAAGCTTTTATCTAGTTTTTCTCTGTGGATATTTGTTTTGTCATCATTGGCTTCAGTGTGCTCCCAAATATCCTATTGCAGATTCCAGGAAAACAGTGTTATCAAACCGCTCAATGAAAACAACAGTGTAATTTTGTAAGATGAATTCATATATCAGAAATCAGTTTCTCAGAATGTTTCTTTCTTGTTTTTATCTGAGGATATGTTCTTTGTCACCATAGGCTTCAATGCGCTCTGAAGTATTCCATTGCAGATTCCAAGAAAACAGTGTTAGCAAACTGCTCAATGAAAAGAACAGTGTAACTCTCTGACATGAATTCACACATCACAAAGCAGTTTCTCTGAAAGCTTCTTTATAGTTTTTATCTAAGCATATTTCCTTTTTCACAATAGGCCTCAATGTGCTCCCAAATATCCCTTAGCAGATTCCAGGAAAACAGTTTTAGCAAACTGCTCCATGAAAAGAAAGGTGTAATTCTGTGAGATGATACATATCACAAAGAACTTTTTCAGAAAACATCTTTCTAATTTTTATCTGAGGATAATTGCTTTGTCACCGTAAACTTCAATGCATTCAGGAATAGCCCATTGCAGATTCCAAGAAAATATTGTTAGCGTACTGCTTCATGGAAAGAAAGGTGTAAATCTGTGAGATGAATTCACACGTCACAAAGCAGTTTCTCAGATAGCTTCTATTTGATTTTTGTGTGAGGATATTTCCTTTGTCACAGTAGGCTTCAATGCAATTCAAAATATCTCCTCACAGATTCCCCAAAAAGAATGCTACCAAACTGGTTCATGAAAAGTATGGTGTAACTATGTGAGATGAATTCACACATCACAAGGCTGTTTCTCAGAAAGCTTCTTTCTAGTTTTTATCTCAGCACATTTTCTTTTACACCATATTACTCAGAGCGCTCTGTAATATCCTAATGCAGATTCCACGAAAAAAGTGTTAGCAATCTTCTCAATGAAAAGAATGGTGTAACTCTGTTGGAAAAAGTCACACGTCACAAAGCAGTTTAACACAAAGCTTCTTTTTGGTTATATGAGGATATTTCCTTTGTCACCATAGGCTTAAATGCAATTCAAAATATCCCTTCTCAGATTTCCCAAAAACAGTGCTACCAAACTGCTCCATGAAAACAGTGGGGTGACTCTGTGAGATGAATTCACATATTACAAAGCTGTTTCTCAGAAAGCCTCTTACAAGTTTTTATCTGAGGATACTTCCTTTGTCACCATAGGCTTCAATGTGATCCAACATATCTCTACTCAGAGTCAACGAAAACAGTGCTAAAAAATTGATCCATAAAAATAATCTTGTAACTCTGTGAGATGAATTAATACATCAAAAAGCAGTTTCTCAAAAAGGTTCTTTCTAGTTTTTATACAAATGTATTTCATTTTACACCATGAACTTCAAAGCACTCCAAAGCATCCCACTGCTGATTCCTAGAAAATAGTGTTAGCAAACAGTTCAATGAAAACAACAGTGTAACTGTGAGATGAATACACACGTCACAAAACAGGTTCTCAGAAAGCTTCTTTCTACTTTTAATCTGAAGATATTTCTTTTTCCACCATAGGCCTCAGTGTGCTCCCAAATATCCCTTTGCAGACTCCAGGAAAACAGTGGTAGCAAACTGATCCATGAAAAGAAAAGTGTAACTCTGTGAGATGAATTCACATATCACAAAGAAGTCTCTCTGAATGTTTCTTTCTAGTTTTAATCTGAGGATATTTCCTTCGATACCATAGGCTTCACTGCGTTCCAAAACAACCCTTCTCAGATGTCCCCAAAACAGGGCTACCAAACTGCTCCATGAAAAGAAAGCTGTAACTCTGTGAGGTGAATTCAGAAATCACAAAGCAGTTCCTCAGAAGTGTCTTTCTAGTTTTTGTCTGAAGATATTTCCTTTGTAACCATAAGCTTCTACGCACTCCGAAATATCCCATTGCAGATTCCAAGAAAACAACATTAGCAGACTGCTCAATGAAAAGAACAGGATAACACTGCGAGATGAATTCGCATGTCACAAAGCAGTTTCTCAGAAAGATTCTTTCGAGTTTTTGTTTGAGGATATTTCCATTGTCACCTTAGGTTTCAATGCACTCCCAAATATTCTATTGCAGACTCCACAAGAACAGTGTTATCAAACGGCTCAAAGAAAAGCATGGTGTAGGTCTGTGAGATGAATTCACCCATCACAAACCAGTTTCTCAGGAAACCTCTTTCTAATTTTTATCTGAGTGTATATCTTTTTTCACCATAGACCTCAATGCACTTCCAAATATCCCTTTACAGATTCCACGAAAACAGTGCTAGCAAACTGCTCCATGAAAATAAAGGTGTATCTCTGTGAGATGAATTCACACATCACAAATAACTTACTCAGAAAGAACCTTTATAGTTTTTTTCTGAGGATATTTCCCTAGTCAGCATAGACTTCAATGATATCAAAAATATCCCTTCTCAGATTCCCCCAAAAAGTGCTATCAAACTGATCCATGAAAATAATCGTGTAACTCAGTGAGATGAATTCACAAATCACAAAGCAGTTTCTCAGAAAACATATTTCTAGTTTTTGTCTGATTATATTTCCTTTTTCATAACAAGTTTCAATGCGCTCCAAAATATCTCATTGCAGATTCCAAGAAAACAGTGTTAACAAACTGTTCAATGAAAGGAAGACTGTAACTCTGTAAATTAAATTCACACATCACAAAGCAGTTTCTCAGAAAGCTTCTTTTTGGATTTTCTATGAGGACATTTCCTTGGTCACCTTAGGCTTCAATGGGCTCCCAAATATCCTATTGCAGATTCCACGAAAACAGCGTTATCAAACTGCTTAATGAAAAGAATGGTGTAACTCTGTGAGATGAATTCACACATCAGAAATCAGTTTCTCAGAAAGCTTCCTTTTGGTTTTCCTATTACGATATTTCCTGTTTCACTATAGGCTTCAATGTGTTCCCAAATATTCCTTTGCCGATTCCACGAAAACTGTGTTAGCAAACTTCCCCATCATAAGAAAGGTGTAGCACTGTGAGATGAATTCACACATCATGAAGAACTTTCTCGGATAGACTCTTTCTAGTTTTTATCTGAGAATATGTTCTTAGTCACCATACACTTCAAGTTGATCCAAATATCCCTTCTTAGATTCCTCAATAAAAGTACTACCAAACTCATCCATGAAAACAATTGTGTAACCCTGTCAGATGAATTAACACATCACAAAGCGATTTCTCAGAAAGCTTCTTTCTAGTTTTTATATGAGAATTTTTCCTTTGTTACCATAAGCTTCAATGTACTCTGAAATATCCCATTGCAGATTCCAAGAAAACAGTGTTAGCAAACTGCTCAATGAAAAGAACAGTGTAATTCTCTGACATGAATTCACACATCACAAAGCAGTTTCTCTGAAAGTTTCTGTCTAGTTTTTGCCTGAGGATATTTCCTTATTCACACTAATCTTCAATGCGTTCCTAAGTATGCCATTGTAGATTCTAAGAAAACAGTGTTAGCTAACTACTCCATGAAAACAACAGTGAAACTCTGTGCATTGAATTCAAACATCACAAAACTGATTCTCAGAAAGCTTCTTTCTAATTTTTCTATGAGGATATTTCCTTTTTTCAGTATAGACCTCAATGTGCTCCCAAATATCCATCTGCAGCATCCACGAAAACAGTGTTAGCAAACTTCTCCATGATAAGAAAGGTGTAATTCTGTGAGATAAATTCACCCATAACAAACCAGTTTTTTTCTCAGAAAGCTTCTTTATAGTTTTTATCTGAGGATATTTCCTTTTTCTCCATAGAATTCAATGCTCTCCCAGATATCCCTTTGCAGATTCCAAGAAAACAGTGTTAACACACTGCTCCATGAAAACAAAGGTGTAACTCTGTGAGATGAAATCACATATCCCAAAAGCCTTTCTCAGAAAGTTTCTTTCTAGTTGTTTTCTGAAAATAATTTCTTTGTCACCCTAGGCTTCAATGCTATCCGACATATAACAACTCACATACCCAAAAACCAATGCTAAAAAATTAATTCATGAAAAGAACCATGTAACTCTGTGAGATGAGTTAACACATCACAAAGCAGTTTCTCAGAAAGCTTCTTTCTAGTTTTTATATTAATATAGTTCCTTTGTCAATGTAAGCTTCAAAGTTCTCCAAAGTATCCCAATGCAGATTCCGCAAAAACAGTGTTAGTACACTGCTTCATGAAAATAAAGGTGTAAATCTGTGAGACAAATTCACGCATCTCTAAGAACTTTCTCAGAAAGTTTCTTTATAGTTATTATCTGAGGATATTTCTTTTCTCACTATGGCTTCAAAGCACTCCCAAATATCCTATTGCAGATTCCACAAAAACCGTGTTATCAAACTGCTCAATGAAAAGAACCATGTGACACTGTGAGATGTATTCACACATCAAAAAGCAGTTTCTCAGAAAGCTTCTTTCTTATTTTTACCTGAGGATATTTCCTTATTCACTATATGCCTCAATGCATCGCAAACGTCCCTTTGCAGATTCCACAAAAACAGAGTTCACAATCTGCTCTATTAAAGGAAAGGTGTAACTCTGTGGTATGAATTCACACATCACAAAGAACTTTTTCAGAAATAATCTGAGGATGTTTCCCTTGTCACTATAGGCTTCAAAGTGATCCAAAATATATCTTCTTAGATTCCTCAAAAACAGTGCTACCAAAGTGATCGATAAAAAGGATTGTGTAACTCTGAGATGAATTAACACATCACGAAGCAGTTTCTCATAAAGCTTCTTTCTAGTTTGTATATGATGATATTTCATTTGTCACTGTAAGCTTCAATGCACTCCAAAATATCCCATTGCAGATTCCAAGAAAACAGTGTTAGCAAACTGCTCAATGAAAAGAATAGTGTAACTCATTGAGATGAATTGACACAACACAACGCAGTTTCTCAGAAAGCTTTTTGTGGTTTTTATCTGAAGATATTTCCTTTGTCACCACAGGATTCAATGCACTCCCAAATATCCTATTGTAGATTCCATGAGAAAAGTGTTATCAAACTGCTCATTGAAAAGAAAGGTGTATCTCTGTGTGGTGAGTTCACACATCACAAAACTGTTTCTCAGAATGCTTCCTTCTCATATTTTTCTGAGTATATTTCCTTTTTCACTATTGGTCTCAATGCACTCCAAAATATCCCTTCTCAGATTCCCCAAAAAACCGTGCTACCAAACTGATCCATGAAAAGAATCGTGTAACTCTGTGAGATGAATTAACACATCACAAAGCAGTTTCTCTGAAAGCTTCTTTCTATTTTTTATATGAGGATACTCTCTTTGTCACCATACACTTCAATGCGCTCCTAAATATCCCATGGCAGGGTCCAAGAAAACAGTCTTAGCAAACTGCTCATGGAAAAGAACAGTGTAACTCTGTGAGATGAATTTACGCGTCACAAAGCAGTTTCTCAGACAGCTTCTTTCTTAGTTTTCTGTGAAGATATGTCCTTTTTCACCATAGGCCTCAATGTGTTCCCAAATATCCCTTTGTAGAGTCCATGAAAAAAAATTTTAGGAAACAGCTCCATAAAAAGAAATATGTAACCCTGTGAAATGAACTCACACATGACAAAGGAGTTTCTCAGAAAGCTTCTTTCCAGTTTTTAACTTAGGATATTTCCTTTGTCACCTTAGGCGTCTGTACAATCCAAAATATCCCCTTGCAGATTCCCAAAAAACAGTGCTACCAAACTGCTCCATGAAAAGAATCGTGTAAGTCTGTGAGATGAATTAACACATCACATAGCAGTTTCTCAGAAAGCTTCTCTTTGGTTTTCATCTGAGCATATTTTCATTTGTCACCATAGGTTTCGATGCACTCCCAAATAAACTATTGCACATTCCAAGAAAACAGTTTTATCAAACTGCTCAATGAAAATAATTGTGTACCACTGTGAGATGAATTCACACATCACAAAATAGTTTCTCAGAAAGTTTCTTTCTAGTTTTAACTGAGGATAGTTCTTTATTCACTACAAGCCTCAATGTGCTCGAAAATATCCCATTGCAGATTCTAAGAAAACAGTGTTAGCAATCTGCTCAATGAAAAGAAGAGTGTAACTCTGTGAGATGAATTGACACAACACAACGCAGTTTCTCAGAAAGTTTCTTTTTGCTTTTTATTTGAGGATATTTCCTTTGTCACCACAGGCTTCATTGTGCTCCGAAATACCCTATTGCAGATTCCAATAGAAAAGTGTTATCAAACTGCTCATTGAAAAGAATGGTGTAGCTCTGAGATGAATACACACTTCATGAAGCAGTTTTTCAGAAAACTGCTTTCTCCTTGTTTTTTGAGGATATTTCCTTTCTCACTATAGGCCTCAATGCACTCCAAATGTTCCTTTGCAGGTTTCACGAAAACAGTGTTAGCAAACTGCTCCATAAAAAGAAAGGTGTAGCCCTGTGAGATGAATTCACACATCACAAAGAAGTTTCTCAGAATGCTTCTTACCAGTTTTATCTGAGGACAGTTCCTTAGTCACTGTAGGCTTCAATGGGATCCAAATTATCCCTTCTCAGATTCCTCAAAAACAGTGCTAACAGACTGATCCATTAAAAGTGTTGTGTAACACTGTAAGATGATCAGTGCTAACAGACTGATCCATTAAAAGATGTCGTGTAACACATCACAAAGTGGTTTCTCAGAAAGCTTATTTCTAGTTTTTATATGAGGATATTTCCTTTGTCACCAAAGATTCAATGCACTCCAAAATATCCCTTTACAGATTGCAAGAGAACAGTGTTAACAAACTGCTCAGTGAAAAGAGCAGTGTAATCCTTTGAGATGAATTCACACATCACAAAGCAATTTCTCAGAAAGCTTCTTTTTGGTTTTACCTGAGTTACCTTTGTGACCATAGGCTTCAATGATCTCCCAAATATCCTATTACAGAATCCACTAAAACTGGTTATCATACTGCTCAATGAATAGAACAGTGTAAATCTTTCAGATGAATTCACACATCACAAATCAGCTTCTCAGAAACCTTATTTCTAGTTTTTATCTGAGGATATTTCTTGTTTCACTATAGGCCTCAACGTTCTCCCAAATATCCTTTCGCAGATTCCACATAAAGAGTGTTACCAGACTGCTCCATGAAAAGAAGAGTAACTATGTGAGATGAATTAAAACATCAAAATGAACTTTCTCAGTAAGTTTCATTACAGTTTTTATCTGAGGGTATTTCCTTTCTCACCAAAGGCTTCAATGCAATCCAAAATATCCCTTCTAAGATTCCCTAAAAACAGTCTTACCAATCTGCTCTATGAAAAGAATCATATAAATCTGTGAGATGAATTCAGAAATAACAAAGCAGTTCTTCAGAAAGTATCTTTCTAGTTTTATCTGAGAATATTTCCCTTTTTGCAATAAGTTTCCATGTGATCCGAAATACCTCACTGTAATTTCCAAGAAAACAGTGTTAAGAAACTGTTCAATGAATAGAACGGTGTAACTATGTGAATTGAATTCATGCGTCACAGAGCAGTTTTTCAGGAAACTTCTTTTTTGTATTTCTCTGAGGATATTTTCTTTGTCATCATAGGCTTCAAACACTCCCAAATACCCTATTGCAGATTCCACGAAAATAGTGTTATCAAACTGCTCAGTGAAATGTACAGTGTAACTCTGTGAGACGAAGTCACACATTACAAAGCAGTTTCTTAGAAAGTTTCTTTTTGGTTTTCCTATGAGGATATATCCTTTTTCACTACAGGTCTCAATGCACTCCCAAATATCTCTTTGCAGATTCCACGAAAACTGTGTTAGCAAACTGCTCCATGAACAATAAATTGTAACTCTGTGAGATGAATTCACACAATACAAAGAGCTTTCTCAGAAAGATTCTTTATACATTTTATCTGAAGATAATTCCTTTGTCATCATAGGCTTCAATGAGATCCAAAATATCCCTTCTCAGATATCCCAAAAAAACTGCTGTAATCTGATAAGGGAAAATGATTGTGTACCTCTGTGAGATGAAGTAACACATCACAAAGCGGTTTCTCAGAAAGCTTCTTTCTAATTTTAATATGAGGATATTTCTTTTTTCACAATGTGTCTCAATGTGCTCCGTACTATCCTATTTCAGATTCCATGAAAACAGTGTTAGCAAACCGCTCCATGAAAAGAGGGGTGTAACTCTGTTCGAATAATTCACACATCACAAACACGTTTCTCAGAAAGCTTCTTTCTAGTTTTTGTCTGAGGATATTTCCTTTCTCACTATTGGATTCAGTGCGATGCAAAATATCCCTTCCCAGATTCCCCAAAAACAGTGCTACCAAACTGATCCATGAAAAGTACCATGTAACTCTGTGAGCAGAATTAACACAACATAAAGCAGTTTTTCAGAAAGCTTCTTTCTAGTTTTTATCTGAGGTTAATTCCTTTGTCAACATAGGCTTCAATTCAATTCAAAATATCCCTTCTCAAATTTCCCAAAAACAAGGCTACCAAACTGCTTCATGAAAAGTGTGGTGTAACTCTGTGAGATGAATTCTCACATCACAAAACTGTTTCTCAGAAAGCTTCTTTCTAGTTTTTATGTGAGGATATTTCTTTTTTCACTATATTCCTCAATGTGCTCCCAAATATCACTTTGCAGATTCCACAAAAACAATTTTGGCATCCTGCTCCAAGAAAAGAATCCTGCTACTCTGGGAGTTGAATAGGCACATCACAAAGCAGTTTCTCAGAAAGCTTCTATCTAGTTTTTATCTGACAGTATTCCCTTTCTCACCATAGGCTTCAATGCAATCCAAAATAGCCCTTCACAGATTCTCCAAAAACAGTACACCAAAATGCTCTATGAAAAGAATCATGTAAATCTGTGAGATGTATTCACAAATCAGAAAGTATTTTCATAGAAACCTTCTTTCTAGTTTTTGTCTGAGGATATTTCCTTTTTCACCACAGGCCTCTTGCGCTCGTGAATATCCCTTTGCAGATTCCACAAAAATAGTGTTAGCAAACTACTCCACCAAAAGAAAGGTATAAACCTGTAAGATGAATTCACACATCAAAAAGCAGTTTCTCAGAAAGATTCTTTTTGTTTTTTTCTCTGAGGATATTTCCTTGGCCACCATAGGGTTCAATGTACTCCAAAATATCTTATTGCAGATTCCACAAAGACACTTTTACCAAACTGCTCCAAAAAAAGGATCGTGCTACTCTGTGAGATGAATTCACACATCACAAAGGTGTTTCTCAGAAAGCTTGTTTCCAGTTTTTATCTGAGGATATTTCCTTTTTCTCCATAGGCTTCCATGCGATCCAAATTATCCCTTTTCAATTCCCCCAAAACAGAGCTACTATACTGCTCCATGAAAAGAATTGTGTAACTCGGTGAGATGAATTCACAAATTAGAAAGCAGTTTGTTAGAAAGCTTCTTTCTAGTTTTTGTCTGAGGATATTTCCTTTGTCATCGAAAGCTTCATTGTGTTCCGATATATTCCATTGCAGATTCCTGGAAAATAGTGTTAGTAAACTGCTCAATGAAAAGAACAGTGTAACTTTGTGAGACAAATTGACACATCACAAAGCAGTTTCTGAGAAATCTTCTTTTCCATTTTTATCTGAGGATATTACCTTTGTCACTATAGGCTTCAATGAACTCCCAAATATCCTATTGCAGATTCCACGAAAACTGTGTTAGCAGACTGCACAAAGAAAAGAACAGTGTAACTCTGTGAGATGAATTCACACGTCCCATAGAAGTTTCTCAGAATCCTTCTTTCTAGTTTTGATCTGAGGATATTTCATTTGTCACCATGGGCTTCAAAGCAATCTAAAATATCCCTTCTCAAATTCCCCAAAAACAGTACTAACAAACTGCTCCATGGAAAGAAATGGGTAATTCTGTGAATGAATTAACATATCACAAAGGACTTTCTCAGAAAACTTCTTTCTAGTTTTTATGTTAAGATATTTCCTTTTTCACCATAAGCTTCAATGCACTCCAAAATATCCCATTGTGGATTCCAAGAAAATAATGTTAACAAACTATTCCATGAAAAGAATCGTGTAAAACTGTGAGATGAATTTAAAATCACAAAGGAGTTTCTCAGAAAACTTCTTTCTAGTTTTTATGTTAAGATATTTCCTTTTTCACCATAAGCTTCAATGCACTCCAAAATATCCCATTGTGGATTCCAAGAAAATAATGTTAACAAACTACTCCATGAAAAGAATCGTGTAAAACTGTGAGACGAATTTACAAATCACAAAGGAGTTTCTCAGAAAACTTCTTTCTAGTTTTTGTCTGAGGATATTTCCATTTTCAAAACTGTCCTCAATGCACTCGCGAACATCCCTTTGCAGATTCCACGAAAATAGTGTTAAAAACTGCCCCATGAAAAGAAAGGTGTAAATCTCTGAGTTGAATTCACACATCACAAAGCAGTTTCTCAGAAAGCTTCTTTTTGGTTTTTGTCTGAGGGTATTTCCTATGTCACCATGGGATCCTATGTGCTCTGAAATATCCTATTGCAGATTCCCCAAAAACAGTGCTACCACACTGATTCATGAAACGAATCATGTAACTCTGTGAGATGAATTAACACATCACAAAGTGATTTCTCAGAAAGCTTCTTTCTAGTTTTTATCTGAGGATATTTCCTTTGTCACCATAGGTTTCAATGCAATTCAAAATATCCCTTCTCAAATTCCCCAAAAACAGTGCTACCAAACTGCTTCATGAAAAGTGTGGAGTAACTCTGTTAGATGAATTCTCACATCACAAAACTGTTTCTAAGAATGCTTCTTTCTAGTTTTTACCTGAGGATATTTCCTTTTTCACCATATTCCTCAATGTGCTCCCAAGTATTCCTTTACAGATTTCAGGAAAACACTTTCAGCAACCTGCTCCAAGAAAAGAATCATGCTACTCTGTGAGATGAATACACACATCACAAGGCAGTTTCCCGGAAAACTTCTACCTGGTTTTTATCTGAGAATATTCCCTTTGTCACCATAGGCTTCAATGCGATCCAAAATAGCCCTTCCTAGATTCTCCAAAAACAGTGCTACCAAAATGCTCCATGAAAACAATCACGTAAATCTGTGAGATGTTTTCACAAATCAGACAGCATTTTCATAGAAACCTTTTTTCTAGTTTTTGTCTGAGGATATTTCCTTTTTCACCACAAGTCTCATTGTGCTCGTGAATATCCCTTTGTAGATTCCACAAAAATAGTGTTAGGGAACTGTGCCACAAAAAGAAAGGTGTAAATCTGTGAGAGGAATTCACACATCACAAGACAGTCTCTAGAAAGCTGCTTTTTGGTTTTTTGTCTGAGGATATTTCCTTGGTCACCATAGGCTTCAATGTGCTCCCAAATATCCTATTGCAGATTTTGTGAAAACAGTTTTAACAAACTTCTCAAAGAAAAGAATGGTGTTACTCTGTGAGATGAATCCACACATCACAGTTTCTCAGAAAGCTCTTTCTATTTTTTATATGAGAATATTTCCCTTAGCACCGTAAACTTCAATGAGATCCAAAATATCACTTCTCAGATTCCCCAAAAACAATGCTAAGAAATTACTCCATGAAAGGAAATTGTAAGTCTGTGAGATGAATTCACAAATTAAAAAGCAGTTTGTCTGAAACTTCTTTCTAGTTTTTGTCTGAGGATATTTCCTTTGTCAACATAAGCTTCAATGCACTCCGAAATATCCCATTGCAGATTCCAGGAAAACAGTGTTAGCAAGCTACTCAATGAAAAGAACAGTGTAATGTTGTGGGACAAATTGACACATCACAAAGCAGTTTCTCAGAAACTTCTTTTCCCTTTTTATCTGAGGACATTTCCTTTGTCACCATAGGCTTCAATGTGCTCCCTAATATCCTCTTGCAGATTCCATGAAAACAGGGTTAGCAGACTGCTCAATAAAAAGAACAGTGTAGCTCTGTGAGATGAATTCACACATCACAAAAAATTTCTCAGAAAGCTTATTTCTAGTTTTTATATTAGGATATTTCCTTTTTTTTTTTTTTTTGCTTTGTTCAGTATTGTATACCCCGCACCTAGTCCAGTGCAACAACTAGTATTTTATTACTTAAGTTTTTTTTATTATACTTTAAGTTCTAGGGTACATGTGCACAACGTACAGGATTGTTACATATGTATACATATGCCATATTGGTGTGCTGCACCCATCAACTCATCAGCAGCCTTCAACTTGCCATTTACCTCAAGTATAACTCCCAATGTCCTCCCTCACCCCTCTGCCCTCCCCACAATAGGGCCCAGTGTGTGATGTTCCCCTTCCCATGTCCAAGTGATCTCAGTGTTCAATTCCCACCTATGAATGAGAACATGCAGTGTTTGGTTTTCTGTTCTTGTGATAGTTTACTAAGAATGATGGTTTCCAGCTGCATCCGTGTCCCTACAAATGACAGGAACTCATCCTTTTTTATGGCTGCATCATATTCCATAGTGTATATGTGCCACATTTTCTTAATCCAGTCTGCCACTGATGGACATTTGGGTTGATTCCAAGTCTTTGCTGTTGTGAATTTTGCCATAATAAACATACATGTGCATGTGTCTTTATAGCAGTATGATTTATAATCCTTTGGGTATATCCCCAGTAATGGGATGGCTCAGTCATACAGTATTTCTAGTTCTAGATCCTTGAGCAATCACCATACTGTTTTCCACAATGATTAAACTAGTTTACAATCCCACCAACAGTGTAAAAGTGTTCCTATTTCTCTACATCTTCGCCAGCACCTGTTGTTTCCTGACTTTTTAATGATTGCCATTCTAACTGGTGTGAGATGGTATCTCATTGTGGTTTTGATTTGCATTTCTCTGATGGCCAGTGATGATGAGCATTTTTTCATGTGTCTGTTGGCTGTATGAATGTCTTCTTTTGAGAAAAGTCTGTTCATATCCATTGCCCACTTTTTGATGGGGTTGTTTGTTTTCTTCTTGTAAGTTTGTTTGAGTTCTTTGTAAGTTCTGGATATTTGTCCTTTCTCAGATGAGTAGGTTGCAAAAACTTCCTCCCATTCTGTAGGTTGCCTGTTCACTTTGATGGTAGTTTTCTTGCTGTGCAGAAGCTCTTTAGTTTAATTAGATCCCATTTGTCAATTTTGGCATTTGGTGCCGTTGCTTTTGGTGTTTTAGACATGAAGTCCTTGCCCATGCCTATGTCCTGAATGGTATACCTAGGTTTTCTTCTAGGGTTTTTTTTTTTTTTTTTTATACTTGCCTTAGGGTACATGTGAATAACATGCAGGTTTTGTGCCATGTTGGTGTAAGCAATCAACTTCGTCAGCACCCATCAATCCCTCGTCATTTACATCACGTGAGTAACTCCCAGTGCAATCCTTTTCCCCCTCCCTCCCCCGCGGATAGGCCCCAGTGTGTGATGTTCCCTTCCCGAGTCCAAGGGGATCTCATTGGTTCAGTTCCACCCATGAGGAGAACATGCGTGTTTGGTTTCTTGTTCTTGTGATAGTTTGCAGAGAATGATGGTTTCAGCTGCATCCATGTCCTACAGCGACACAAACTTATCCCTTTTACATGGCTGCATAGTATTCCATGGTGTATGTGCCACATTTTTCTTTTTTTTTTTATTTTTATTATTATACTTTTAAGTTCTAGGGTACATGTGCATAACATGCAGGTTTGTTACATATGTATACTTGTGCTATGTTGCTGTGTTGCACCCATCAACCTCGCCAGCACCCATCAACTCGTCATTTACATCAGGTATAACTCTCGCAATGCAATCCTTTCTCCCTCCCCATGATAGGGCCCTGTGTGATATTCCTGCTCCGAGTCCAATTGATCTCATTGTTCAGTTCCCACCTATGAGTGAGAACATGCGGTGTTTGGTTTTCTGTTCTTGCGATAGTTTGCGAAGAATGATGGTTTCCAGCTGCATCCATGTCCCTACAAAGGACACAAACTCATCCTTTTTTATGGCTGCATAGTATTCCATGGTGTATATGTGCCACATTTTCTTAATCCAGTCTGTCACTGATGGACATTTGGGTTGATTCCAAGTCTTTGCTATTGTGAAGAGTGCCGCAATAAACATACGTGTGCATGTGTCTTTATAGCAGCATGATTTATAATCCTTTGGGTATATACCCAGTAATGGAATGGCTGGGTCATATGGTACTTCTAGTTCTAGATCCTTGAGGAATCGCCATACTGTTTTCCATAATGGTTGAACTAGTTTACAATCCCACCAACAGTGTAAAAGTGTTCCTATTTCTCCACATCCTCTCCAGCACCTGTTGTTTCCTGACTTTTTAATGATTGCCATTCTAACTGGTGTGAGATGGTATCTCATTGTGGTTTTGATTTGCATTTCTCTAATGGCCAGTGAGGATGAGCATTTTTTCATGTGTCTGTTGGCTGTTTGAATGTCTTCTTTTGAGAAATGTCTGTTCATATCCTTTGCCCACTTTTTGATGGGGTTGTTTGTTTTTTTCTTGTAAATTTGTTTGAGTTCTTTGTAGGTTCTGGATATTAGCCCTATGTCAGATGAGTAGGTTGCAAAAATTTTCTCCCATTCTGTAGGTTGCCTGTTCACTGTGATGGTAGTTTCTTTTGCAGTGCAGAAGCTCTTTAGTTTAATTAGATCCCATTTGTCAATTTTAGCTTTTGTTGCCGTTGCTTTTGGTGTTTTAGACATGAAGTCCTTGCCCATGCCTATGTCCTGAATGGTATTCCCTAGGTTTTCTTCTAGGGTTTTTATGGTATTAGGTCTAACATTTAAGTCTCTAATCCATCTTGAATTAATTTTTGTATAAGGAGTAAGGAAAGTATCCAGTTTCAGCTTTCTACTTATGGCTAGCCAATTTTCCCAGCATCATTTATTAAATAGGGAATCCTTTCCCCATTTCTTCTTTTTGTCAGGTTTGTCAAAGATCAGATGACTATAGACGTGTGGTGTTATTTCTGAGGGCTATATTCTGTTCTATTGGTCTATATCTCTGTTTTGGTACCAGTACCATGCTGTTTTGGTTACTGTAGCCTTGTAGTATAGTTTGAAGTCCAGTAACATGATGCCTCCAGCTTTGTTCTTTTGACTTAGGATTGTCTTGGCAATGTGGGGTCTTTTTTGGTTCCATATGAACTTTAAAGCAGTTTTTTCCAATTCTGTGAAGAAATTCATTGGTAGCTTGATGGGGATGGCATTGAATCTATAAATGACCTTGGGAAGTATGGCCATTTTCACAATATTGATTCTTCCTATCTATGAGCATGGTATGTTCTTCCGTTTGTTTGTGTCCTCTTTTATTTCACTGAGCAGTCACCATAAGCTTCAATGCACTCTGAAATATCCCAATGCAGATTCCAAGAAAAAAGTGTTTTAGCAAACTGCTGCAAGAAAAGAATCATGTTACTCTTTGAGATGAACACACACATCACAAATCAGTTTCTCAGAAAGCCTCTATCTAGTTTTTATCTGAGAATATTCCCTTTTTCACCATAGGCTTCAATGTGATCCAAAATATCCCTTCTCAGATTCCCCAAAAACAGTGCTACCCAGCTGTTCCATGAAAAGAATCGTGTAAATCTCTGAGATGAATTCACAAGTCAGAAAGCAGTTTCATAGAAAGTTTCTTTCTAGTTTTTGTCTGAGGATATTTCCTTTTTCACCATAAGTTTCAATGTTATCCAAAATATCCCATCTAAAATTCCCCAAAAACAGTGCTACCAAACTGCTCCATGAAAAGCGTGGTGAAACTCTGTGAGACAAACTCACAAATCACAAAGGAGTTTCTCAGAAAACTTCTATCTAGTTTGTATATGAAGATATTTCCCTTGTCACCATAAGCTTCAATGCGCTCTGAAATATCCAATAGCAGATTCCAAAAAACAGTGTTAGCAAACTGCTCAATGAGAGCATCATTGTATTTCTCTGAGATGAATCACACATCACAAAGCAGTTTCTAATAAAACTTATTTCTAGTTATTATCTGAGGATATTTCCTTTTTCACCATATTCCTAACTGTGCTAATGAATATCCCATTACAGGTTATACGAAAAAAGTGTTAGCAAACTTCTCCATGAAAAGGAAGTTGTAAATCAGTGAGATGAATTTACACAACACAAAGCAGTTTCACAGAACGCTTCTTTTTGTTTTTTTTATCTGGGGGTATTTCCTGTGTCACCTTAAGCTTCAAGGTGCTACCAAATATACTATTGCAGATTTCACAAAAGCAGTGTTATCATTCCACTCAATGCAAACAATGGTGTAACTTTGTGAGAATAGCTCAAACATCACAAAGCAGTTTTTCAGAAACCTACTGTCTAGTTTTTATCTCAGGATATTTCCTTTTTCTCTGTAGGCCTCAGTGTGCTCACATATATCCCATTGCAGATTCTATGAAAACAGTGTTAGCAAACTGCTCTATGAAAAGAACGGTGTGACTCTGTGAGATGAATTCACACATCACAAAGCAGTTTCTCAGGAAGGTACTTTCCAGTTTTTATGTGAGAATATTTTGTTTTTCACCAGAGGACTCCATGCGCTCCTATATATCCAATTGCAGATTACACGAAAACAGTGTTAGCGAACTCCTACATGGAAAGAAAGGTGTAACTCCGTGTGATGAATTCAAACATCACCAAGAAGTTTCTCAGAAAGCTTCTTTCTAGTTTCACCTGAGGATATTTCCTTTGTCACCATAGGATTCAACGCGATGCAAACTATCCCTTCTCTCATTCCCCAAAAAGGGTGCTACCAAACCGCTGCATGAAAAGAAAGGTGTAACTCTGTGAGATGAGTTAACACATATCAAAGCAGTTTCACAGAAAGCTTCTTCATAGTTTTTGTCTGAGGAAGTCTCCTTTGTCACCGTAAGCTTCAATGCACTCTGAAATATCCCATTGAAGATTCCAAGAAAACGGTGTTACCAAACTGCTCAATGAAAAGAGCAGTGTTACTCTGGGAGATGAATTCACACGTCACAAAGCAGTTTCTCAGAAAGCTGCTTTTTGGTTTTTATCTGAGGATATTTACTTTTTCACCATGTTCCTCAAGGCACATGGGAATATCCCTTTACAGGTTCCACAAAAATAGTCCTAGTAAACTCCTCCATGAAAAGAATGTTGGAAATATGTGAGATGAATCCACACATCACAAAGCAGTTTCTCAGAAAGCTTCTTTTTTTGTCTCAGGATATTTCCATTGTCACCATAGGCTTCAATGGGCACCCAAATATCCTATTGCAGATTCCATTAAAACAGTATTAGCATCTGTTCCATGAAACAAAAGATGTAACTTTGTGAGATGAATTCACACCTCACAAAGAACTTTCTCAGAAAATTTCTTTCTAGTTTTTATCTGAGGATATTTCTTTTGTCACCATGGGCTTCAATGCAATTGAAAATATCCCTACTCAGATTTCCCAAAAACATTACTACAAAACTGCTCCATGAAAAGAATCATGTATCTCTGTGAGACAAATTCACATATAACCAAGTAGTTTCTTACAAAGCTTCTTTTTAGTTTTTTCTGAGGATATTTCCTTTTTCGCCGTGACCTCTACTCACTCCCAAATAACCCTTTGTAGATGCCATGAAAGCAGTGCTGGAAAACTATTCCATGAAAAGAAAGGTGTTACTATGTGAGATGAATACACACCTTACAAAAAAGTTTATCATAAAGCTTCTTTTTAGTTTTTATCTGAGGATATTTCCTTTATCACCATAGGCTTCAGTGCGACCTAAAAACAGTACTACCAAACTGCACCATGCAAAGAAAGGTGCAACTCTGTGAGATGAATTCCCACATCACAAAGCAGTCTCACACAAAGTTTCTTTTTGGTTTTTGTCTGAGTATATTGCATTTATCACCATATACTTCCATGTGCTCTGAAATATCCCATTGCGGATTCCAAGAAAACAGGGTTAGCAAACTGCTCAGTGAAAAGAACAGTGTAACTCTGTGAGATGAATTCACACATCACAAAGCAGTTTCTCAGAAAGCTTCTTTCTAGTTTTTATCTGAGGATATTTTCTTTTTCACAATAGGCCTCAATATGCTCCCAAATATCCTGTAGCAGTTTCCACAAAAACAGTGTTAGCACACTGCTCCATGGATAGAAAGGTGTAACTCTGTGAGATGAATTCACACATAACAAAGAGTTTTCTCAGAAAGCTTATTTCTAGTTTTTAACTGAGGATACTTCCTTTTTCACTATAGGCCTGAATGTGCTCCTAAATGTCCCTTTGCAGATTCTACAAAAACTGTGTTAGCAAACTGCTCAATGAAAAGAAAAGTATAAATCTGTGAGGGGAATACACACATCAGAAACTAGTTTCTCAGAAAGCTTCCTTCTAGTTTTTGTCATAATATGTTTCTTTTTTTCTGTATTCCTCAATGCTCTCTGGAATATCCCATTGCAGATTCCATGAAAAATTTGTTAGCGAATTTCTCAATGAAAACAACGGTGTAACTCTGTGAGATGATTTCACACATCACAAAGCAGTTTCACAGCAATCTTCTTTCTTATTTTTTATGAGGATAAAAAATTTTCTTCTTCACCATATTCCTCATTGCATTCGTGAATACCCCGTCGCAGATTCCCCAAGAGCAGTTCTACAAAACTGATTTATGAAAAGAATCGTGTAACTCTGAGATTAAGAAACACATCAAAAAGCCGTTTCTCTTGTTTTTATATGAGGATATTTCCTTTGTAAAAACAAGCTTCAATGCACTTGAAAATATCCCTTTGCAGATTTCAAGGAAAGAGTGTTAGCAAACTGCTTAATGAAAACAATAGTCTAACTTTGTGAGATGAATTCACACATCATAAAGCAGATTCTCACAAAGATTCTATCTAACTTTTACATGAGGATAATTCCTTTCCACAACAGGCCTCAACTCACTCCCAAATATCCCTTTCTAGATTCCACAAAAACAGTGTTTGCAAAAGGCTCCATGAAATGAAAGGTGTTACTCTATGAGATGAATAGACACATCACAAAGAAGTTTGCCAGAAAGCATCCTTCTAGTTTTTTACTGAGGATATTTCGTTTGTCACCATATGCTTCAGTGAAATCCAAACTATCCTTTTTCAGATTCCCCAAAATCAGTGCTGCCAAACTACTCCATGCAATGAAAGGTTTAACTCTGTGAGATGAATTCACACATCACAAAGCAGTTTCACAGAAATCTTCTTTTTGGTGGTTTTTGTCTGAGGATAATTTGTTTGTCACCACAGGCATCAACGCACTCCCAAATATCCTATCACAGCTTCCACACAAACAGTGTTAGCAAGCAGCTATAAGAAAAGAAAGGTATAACTCTGTGAGACGAATTCAACCATCATGAAAGAGTTTTACAGAAAGTTTCTTATTTGTTTTATTGGAGGATATTTCCTTTTTCACCATAGGCCTCAAGGCACTCACAAATATACCTTAGAAGATTCCCCGAAAACAGTGTTAGCAACTTTTCCATGAAAGAAAGGTGTAACCCAAGATGAATTCACACATCACAAAGAAATTTCTCAGAAAACTTACTTCTAGTTTTTATCTGAGGATATTTCCTTTGTTACCATAGGCTTCAATGCGATCCAAAATATCCCTTCTCAGTTTCAACAAAACCAGTTTTACCAATCTGATCCATGAAATGAATTTTGTAACTCTATAAGATGAATTCACATATCACAAAGAAATTTCTCAGAAAACTTATTTCTAGTTTTTATTGCTTCAATACAATTGAAAGTATCCCTTCTCAGATTCGCCAAAAACAGTGCTACAAAACTGCTCCATGAAAAGAGTGGTGTAACTCAGTGAGATGAATTCCCACAATACGAAGCAGTTTCTCAGGCAGCTACTTTCAAGTTTTCTTCAGAGGATATTTCCTTTGTCATGATAAGTTTCAATGCACTCCGAAATATCCCATTGCAGATTCCAAGAAAACTGTGTTAGAAAACTGCTCAATGAAAACAGCAGTGTAACTCTGTGAGATGAATTCAAACATCACAAAGCAGTTTCTCAGAAGGTTTCTTGCTAGTTTTTGTCTGAGGATATTTAGTTTTTCAACATAGGCCTCAATGTTCTCCCAAATATCCCTTGCAGATTCCACGAAAAGAGCGTTATCAAACAGCTCAATGAAAATTACGGTGTAACTGTGTGAGATGAATTCAAACATCACAAAGCAGTTTCTCAGAAAGCTTCTTTCTAGTTTTTATCTGAAGATATTTGCTTTTTCACTGTAGGCCTCAAAGCTCTACCAAATACCCCTTTGCAGATTTCACTACAACAGTGTTAAAAAACTGCTCAATGAAAAGAACAGTGTAATTCTGAGAGATGAATTCACACATCACAAAGCAGTTTCCCAGAAAGCTTCTCTCTAGTTTTTATCTCAGGATATTTAGTTTTTCACTGTGGGCCTCAATGCACTCCCAAATATCCCTTTGCAGATTCCACAAAAGGAGTAATAGCAAACAGTTCCATGAAAAGAAACATGTAACTTTGTGAGACGAATTCACACACCACAAAGTACTTCCTGAGAAAGCTTCTTTCTAGTTTTCATCTGAGGATATTTCCTTTGTCACCATAGGCTTCAATGTGATCCAAAATCTACCTTCTCAGATTCCCCAAAAACACTGCTACCAAACTGATCCATGAAAACAATCATGTAACTCTGTGAGATGAATCCAAAAATCACAAAGCAGTTTCTCAGGAAGCTTCTTTCCAGTTTTTATCTGAGGGTATTTCCTTTTTCACCATAGGCCTCAATGTGCTCCCAAACATCCCTTTGCAGATTCCATGAAAACAGTGTTTTCTAACAGCTCGATGAAGAGAACAGTGTAGTTCTGTGAGATAAATTCAAACATCACAAAGCAGTTTCTCGGAAAGTTTATTTCTAGATTGTATCTGAGGTTATTTACTTTGCCACCATAAGTTTCAATGCACTCCAAATGATACCATTGCAAATTCCATGAGAACAGTGTTAGCAAATGCTCAATGAAAAGAACAGTGTAACTCTGTGAGATGAATTCACATATCACAAAGCAGTTTCTCAGAAAGTTTCTTTCTACTTTTTATGTGAGGATATTTCCTTTGTAACTCTTTTCCTCAATGCACTCCCAAATATCCATTTGCAGATTATATGAAAACAGTGTCAACACAAAGCTCCATGAAAAGAACGGTGTAACTCTGTGAGATGAATTCACACATCATGAAGAACTTTCTCAGAACGCTTCTTTCTAGTGTTTATCTGAGGTTATTTCCTTTGTCAACATAGGCTTCAATGCGATCCAAAATATCACTTCTCAGATTCCCCCAAAAAAAATGCTACCAAACTGTTCCATGAAAAGAATTTTGTAACCCTCTGAAACGAATTCACAAATAACAAAGCAGTTTCTCAGAATGTTTATTTCTAGTTTTTGTCTGAGGATAGTTCATGTGTCACCATAAGCTTCAATGTGCTCTGAAATACCCTATTGCAATTCCAATAAAATAGTATCAGCAAACTGCTCAATTAAAAGAACAGTGAAACTCTATGATATGAATTCACACATCAAAAATCAGTTTCTCAGAGAGCTTTTTTCTTGATTTTATCTGAGGATATTTCCTTTTTCACCACAGGCTTCAATGTGCTCACAAATATCCCTTTGCAGATTCCATGAAAACAGTGTTTTCAAACAGCTCAATGGAAAGAATGGTGTAATTCTGTGAGATAAATTCACACATCACAAAGCACTTTCTCAGAAAGCTTGTTTTACTTTTTATGTGTAGATATTTCCTTTTTCACTATAGTCATCAATGTGGTCCCAAATATCCCTTTGCAGATTCCACGAAAACAGTGTTAGTAAACTGCTCAAGGAAAAGAACCATGTAACACTGAGAGATGAATTCACACATCTCATAGCTGTTTCTCAGAAAGCTCCCGTCTAATTTTATCTGAGGATATTTAGTTTTTCACCATAGGCCTCAATGTGCTTCCAAATATACGTTTGAAGATTCCACGAAAACAGTGTTAATAAACGACTCCATGAAAAGAAAGGTGTAACTCTGTGAGATGAATTCACACATCACAAAGAACTTTCTCGAATGCTTCTTTGTAGTTTTTATCTGAGGGTATTTCCTTATTCAACATAGACTTAAGTGTGATCCAAGATATCCCTTCTCAGATTCCCCAAAAACAGTGCTACCAAACTGCTCCATGAAAAGAGTTGTGTAACTCTGTGAGGTGAATTCACACATCACAAAGAAATTTCTCAGAAAGCTTCTTTCTAGTTTTTTGTTTGAGAATATTTCCTTTGTCACCATAATCTTCAATGCCCTGCGTATTTTCACATTACACTTTCCAAGAAAACAGTGTTAGCAAACTATTTAATGAAAAGAACAGTGTAACTCTGTGAGGTGAATTTACACGTCACAAAAATCTTTCTCAGAAAGCTTATTTCTAGCTTTCACCTGAGGATATTTCCTCTGTCACCATAGGCTTCAAGGCGATACAAAATATCCCTTCTGAGGTTCTCCAAAAATAGTGCTACCAAACTGATCCATGAAAATAATTGTGTAACTCTCTGAGATGAATTAACACATCACAAATCAGTTTCTAAGAATGCTTATTTCTACTTTTTCTATGAGGATATTTACTATGTCACCATAAGCTTCAATATGCTCCAAAATATCCCATTGAAATATCCAATAAAACAGTGTTAGAAAACTGCTCACAGTGTAACACCATGAGGTGAATTCACACATCAAAAAGCAGTTGCTCAGAAAGCTCCTTTCTTGATTTTATCTCAGGCTATTTCTTTTTCACCATATGCCTCAATGTGCTCCCATATATCCTTAAACAGAATCTGTGAAAACAGGGTTAGCAAACTGCTCCATGAAAAGAAAGTTGTAACTCTGTGAGATTAATTTGCACATTATGAAGAACTTTCTCAGAATGCTTCTTTCTAGTTTTTATCTGAGGATATTTCTTTTGTCACCATAGGCTTCAATGCGATCCAAAATATCCCTTCTCAGATTCCACAAACACAGTGCTACCAAAGCGATCCATGAAAACTATCATGTACCTCTGTGAGATGTTTTCACACATCACAAAATAATTTCTCAGAAAAGCTTCTTTCTATTTTTCATCTGAGCATATTTATTTTTTCACTTTAGGCCTCAATGCACATTAAAATATCTCTTTGCAGTTTCCATGAAAAGAGTGTTAGCAAACTGCTCAATGAAAAGAACAGTGTAACACTCTGAGAGGAATTCACAATACACAAAGCAGATTCTCAGAAAGCTTCTTTCTAGTTTTTATCTGAAGATATTTAGCTTTACACCATAAGCCTCAATGCATTCCCAAATATCCCTATGCAAATTCAACAAATACTGTGTTAGCAAATGGCTACGTGAAAAGAAAGGTGTAACTCAGTGAGATGAATTCACACATCACAAAGAACTTTCTCAGAAAGCTTCTTTCCAGCTTTTATTTGAGGATATTTCCTTTGTCAACATAGGCTTCAATACAATCCAAAATATCCCTTCTCTGATTCCCCAAAAACAGGGCTAATAAACTGTTCCATGAAAAGAATCGTGTAGCTCTGTGAGTTGAATTCACAAATCACAAAGCTGTTGCTCAGACAACTTCTTTCTAGTTTTTACCAGAGGATATTTCATTTGTCACCATAAGCTTCAATGCACTCCAAAATATTCCACTGCAGTTTGTTTTTGGTTTTTCTCTGAGGACATTTACTTTATCACCATAAAACCCGATGCACTCCCAAATATCCTATTCCAGATTCCATGAAATCAGTGTTAGCAAATTGCTGCAAGAAAATAAGGGTGTAGTGCTCGCTTCGGCAGCACATATACTAAAATTGGAACGATACAGAGAAGATTAGCATGGCCCCTGCGCAAGGATGACACGCAAATTCGTGAAGCGTTCCATATTTTTGAAACCTGCCTGTCTCTGTAGACTCCACCTCTGGGGACAGGGCACAGCTACACAACAACAACAACAACAAAAAAAAAGCAGCAGAATACTCTGCAGACGCAAACGGCTCTGTCTGACAGCTTTGAAGAGAGCAGTGGATCTCCCAACACAGAGGTTGGAGATCTGAGAAGGGACAGATTGCCTGCTCAAATGGGTCCCTGACCCTGAGTAGCCTTAACTGGGAGACATCCCCCACTAGGGCAGTCTGACTCCCACACACCTCACAGGGTGGGAGTACACCCTGAGAGGAAGCTTCCAGCAAGAATCAGACAGGTACACTCGTTGTTCAGAATATTCTATCTTTCTGCAGCCCTGCTGCTGATTACTCCAGGCTAACAGGGTCTGAGGACCTCACAATCTCCAACAGACCTACAGCTGAGGGGTCCTGACTGTTAGAAGGAAAACTATCAAACAGGAAGGACACTCACAAAAACCCCATCAGTACATCACCATCAAAGACCAGAGGCAGATAAACCACAAAGAGGAGGAAAGCAGGGCAGCTGGAAATTCAAAAAATAAGAGCACATCTCCCCGCAAAGGAGAGGCCAAGAGTCAGCCAGCAACAGATCAAAGCTGGACGGAGAATGACTTTGACGAGATGAGAGAAGAAGGCTTCAGTCCATCAAATATCTCAGAGCTAAAGGAGGAATTACTGCATCTAAAGAAAGAACTAAAAACGGAAAAAAGTGGAAGAATTGATCGGCTAGAGTAATTAATGCAGAGAAGGTCATAAACTTAAATGAAAGAGATGAAACCATGACACGAGAAATACGTGACAAATGCACAAGCTTCAGTAACCTAATTCGATCAAATTGGAAGAAAGAGTATCAGCTGATTGGAGGATCAAATGAATGAAATGAAGGAGAAGAGAAACCAAAAGAAAAAGAAGAAAGAAATGAACAAAGCCTGCAAGAAGGCGAAGGATTATGTAAAAGACCAAATCTACGCCTGATTGGGGTGCCTGAAAGGAGGGGGGAATGGAACCAAGTTGGAAACACTCTTCAGGCTATCATCCAGGAGAACTTCCCCAACCTTAGTAGGGCAGGCCGCTAACATTCAAATCCAGGAAATACAGAGAACGCACAAAGATACTCCCAGAAGAGCAACCCAAGACACATAATTGCCAGATTCACCCAAAGTTGAAATGAAGGAAAATCTAAGGGCAGCTAGAGAGAAAGGTCGGTTAACACAAAAGGAAGCCCATCAGACCACAGCAGATCTCTCGGCAGAAACTCTCTCCAAGCCAGAAGAGACTGGGGGGCCAATATTCAACATTCTCCTAAAGAAAAGAATTTTAAACCCAGAATTTCATATCCAGCCAAACTAAGTTTTCCATATGAAGGAGAACAAAATCCTTTACAGATAAGCAAAATGCTTAGAGATTTTGTCACCACTAGGCCTGCTGTCTTTACAAGAGAGACCCTGAAGGAAGCACTCAACATGGAAAGGAACAACCGGTACCAGCCATTGCAAAACATACAAAATGTAAAGACCATCGTGAGGCTAGGAAGAAACTGCATCAACTAATGAGCAAAATAAATCCAGTTGACATCATAATGGCAGGATCAAGTTCACATAACAATCTTAACCTAAATGTAAATGACCAAATGCTCCAATGAAAAGACACAGACTGGCAAACTGATAAAGAGTTAAGACCCATCAGTCTGCTGTATTCAGGAGACTCCATCTCACACGCAGAGACATACATAGACCTGCACAAGGGATGGAGGAAGATTTACCAAGCAAATGGAGAACAAAAAGTGGGGGTTGCAATCCTAGTCTCTGATAAAACAGGACTTGAAACCATCAAAGATCAAAAGAGCCGTAAAGAAGGCCATTACATAATGGTAAAGGGATCAATTCAACAGGAAGAGCTAATTATCCTAAATATATATGCACCCAATACAGGAGCAATCTAGATTCATAAAGCAAGTCCTTAGAGACTTACAAAGACTTAGACTCCCATACAATAATGGGAGACTTCAACACCCACTGTCAACATTAGACAGATCAACAAGACAGAAAGTTACCAAGGATATCCAGGAACTGAACTCATCTCTGGCAAGCAGACCTAATAGACATCTATAGAACTCTCCACCCTAAATCAACAGAATATACATTCTTCAGCACCACATCGCACTTACTCCAAAATTGACCATATAATTGGAAGTAAAGCACTCCCCAGCAAATGTACAAGAACAGAAATTATAACAAACTGTCTCTCAGGACCACAGTGCAATCAAACTAGAACTCAGGACTAAGAAACTCAATCAAACCACTAACTACATTATTGAAACTGAACAACCTGCTCCTGAATGACTACTGGGTACATAACGAAATGAAGGCAGAATAAAAGATGTTCTTTGAAACCAATGAGAACAAAGATACAACATACCAGAATCTCTGGGACATTTAAAGCAGTGTAGGCGGGAAATTTATAGCACTAAATGCCCACAAGAGAAAGCAGGAAAGATCAAAATTGACACCTAACATCGCACTAAAGAACTAGAGAAGCAAGAGCAAACACATTCCAAAGCTAGCAGAAGGCAAGAAATACTAAGATCAGAGCAGAACTGAAGGAGATAGAGACACAAAAAACCCTCCAAAAAAACTAGGAGTTATTTTTGAAAAGATCAACAAAATTGACAGACTTCTAGCAAGAATAATAAGAAGAAAGAGAGAAGAATCAAATTGACGCAATTAAAAAATGATAAAGGATATCACCACCGACCCCACAGAAATGGCTACAAACTACCATCAGAGAATACTATAAACACTCTACTTGAAATAAACTGGAAAACCTAGAAGAAATGGATACTTCTGGACACTTACACTCTTTCCAAGACTAAACCACAGGAAGAAGTTGAATCCTGAATAGACCACCAGGCTCTGGAAATTGAGGCAATAATTAATAGCCTACCAACCAAAAAAAAGTCCAGGACCAGATGGATCATTACAGCTGAATTCTACCAGAGGTATAAGGAGGAGTTGGTACCATTCCTTCTGAAACTATTCCAATCAATAGAAAAAAGAGGGAATCCTCCCTAACTCATTTTATGAGGCCAACATCATCCTGATACCAAAGCCTGGCAGAGACATTAACAAAAAAAGAGAATTTTAGACCAATATCCCTGATGAACATCGATGCAAAATCCTCAATAAAATACTGGCAAACCGATTCAACAACACATCAAAAGCTTATCCACCATGATCAAGTGGGCTTCATCCCTTGGATGCAAGGCTGGTTCAACATTCAAGAAATCAATAAACATAATCCAGCATATAAACAGAACCAAAGACAAGAACCACATGATTATCTCAATAGATGCAGAAAAGGGCTTTGACAAAAATTCAACAGCTCCCTTCATGCTAAAAAAAAAAACACCAATAAATTGCATTGATGGAACTATCTGAAAATAATAAGAGCTATTTATGACAAACCCACAGCCAATAATATCATACTGAATGGGCAAAAACTGGAAAAAATTCCCTTTGAAAACTGGCACAAGACAGGATGCCCTCTTCACCAATTCTATTCAACATAGTGTTGGAAGTTCTGGCTAGGCAATCAGGCAAGAGAAAGAAATCAGGGTATTCAGCTAGAAAAGAAGAAGTCAAATTGTCCCTGCTTGCAGATGACATGATTGTATATTTAGAAAACCCCATTGTCTCAAAAAGCCCAAAATCTCCTTTAAGCTGGTAAGCAACTTCAGAAAGTCTCAGGATACAAAATTAATGTGCAAAAATCACAAGCATTCTTATACACCAATAACAGACAAACACAGAGCTAAATCAATATGAATGAATTCCATTCACAATTGCTTCAAAGAGAATAAAATACCTAGGAATCCAAGTTACAAGGGATGTAAAGGACTCTTCAAGGAGAACTACAAACCACTGCTCAGTGAAATCAAAGAGGAAACAAACAAATGGAAGAACATACCATGCTCATGGATAGAAGAATCAATATCGAAATGGCCATACTGCCTAAGGTAATTTATAGATTCAATGCCATCCCCATCAAGCTACCAATTTCTTCACAGAATTGAAAAACTGCTTTAAAAGTTCATATGGAACCAAAGAGCCCGCCAGATCTCCAAGACAATCCTAAGTCAAAAGAACAAAGCTGGAGGCATCACTACCTGACTTCGTATACCACAAGGCTACAGTAACCAAAAACAGCATGGTACTGGTACCAAAACAGAGATATAGACTACCTGGAACATGAACAGAGTCCTCAGAAATAATACCACACATCTACAGCCATCGATCTTTGACAAACCTGAGAAATGAAGAAATGGGGAAAGGATTCCCTATTTAATAAATGGTGCTGGGAAAAATTACAGCCATAAGCAGAAAGCTGAAACTGATCCTTTCCTTACTCCTCCTTATACTAAAATTAATTCAAGATGGATTAGAGACTTAAATGTTAGACCTAATACCATAAAAATCCTAGAGGAAACCTAGGTAGTACCATTCAGGACATAGGCATAGGCAACGACTTCATGTCTAAAACACCAAAAGCAATGGCAGCAAAGCTATAATTGACAAATGGGATTCCCTATTAACTAAAGAGCTTCTGCACAGCAAAAAGAAAACTACCATCAGAGTAACAGGCAACCTACAGAATGGGGAGAAAATTTTGCAACCTACTCCATCTGACATAGGGCTAATATCCAGAACCTAAAGAACTCTAAAACAAATTTACAAGAAAAACAAACAACCCCATCAAAAAAGTGGGCAAAGGATATGAACATCAGACATTTCTCAAAAGAAGACATTCATACAGCCAACAGACATATGAAAAAATGCTCACCATCACTGGCCATCAGAGAAATGCAAATCAAAAACCACACAATGAGATACCATCTCACACCAGTTATAATGGCTGATCATTCAAAAGTCAGGAAACAACAGGTGCTGGAGAGGCTGTGGAGAAATAGAACGCTTTACACTGTTGGTGGGATTGTAAACTAGTTCAACCATTATGGAAAAACAGTATGATGATTCCTCAAGGATCTAGAACTAGATGTACCATATGACCCAGCCATCCCATTACTGGGGATATACCCAAGTGATTATAAATCATGTTGCTATAAAGACACATGCACACGATGTTTATTATTGCAGCACTATTCACAATAGCAAAGACTTGGAATCAACCCAAAATGTCCATCAGTGACAGATTGGATTAAGAAAAATGTGGCACATATACACCATGAATACTATGTAGCCATAAAAAAGGATGAGTTTAAGGCCCTTTTAGGGACATGGATGCAGCTGGAAACCATCATTCTTAGCAAACTATCACAAGAACAGAAAAACCAAACACCGCAAGATGTTCTCGCTACTCATAGGTGGGAAATGAACAATGAGATCACTTGACTCAGGAAGGGGAACATCACACACCGGGCCTATCATGGGGAGGGGGAGGGGGAGGGATTGCATTGAGTTATACCCGATGTAAAATGACGAGTTGATGGGTGCAGCACAATGATGGCACAAGTATACATATGTAACAAACCTGCATCGCTATGCACATGTACCCTACAATCCTAAAGTATAATAATAATAAATAAATTAAAAAAAAAAAAAGAAAAAGAAAATAAGGGTGTAACTCTGCGAGATGAATTCTGACATCACAAAGAATTTTCTCAGACAGCTTCTTTCCAGTTTTTATCTGAGTATATTTCCTTTGTCACCATAGGCCTCAATGTATTCTCAAATATCACTTTGCAGATTCCATGAAAACAGTGTTAGCAAACTGCTCCATGAAAAGAAGGTTGTTACTGTGTGAGACGAATACACACATCACAAAGAAGTTTCTCAGAAAGCTTCTTTCTATTTTTTACCTGAGGATATCTCCTTTGTCACCATCCTCTTCAATGCCATCCAAATATCCCTTCTCAGATTCCTCAAAAAGAGTGTTACCAAACTTCTCGATGAAAAGAATGATGTAATTCTGTGAGATGAATTTACACATCACAAAGCAGTTTCTGAGAAAGTTTCTTTCTAGTTTTTATTTGGGGATATATCCTTTTTCACTATAGGCCTCAATGTACTTCCAAATATCCCCTTGCAATTCCATGAAAACAGTGTTAACAAACTGCTCATGATAAGAACAGTGCAACTCTTTGTGGTAAATTGATATATCACAAAGCAATTTCTCAGAAATCTTCTTTCTAGTTTTTATCTGAGGATATTTGCTTTTTCACCATAGGCCTCAATGCGCCCCCAAATATACCTATGCAGATTCCGTGGAAACAGTGTTAGCAAACTGCTCCATGAAAGGAAAGGTGTAACTCTTGGAATGAATTCACACGTCAAAAGGAACTTTCTCAGAAAATTTCTTTGTAGTTTTTATTGGAGGATATTTCATTTGTCACCATAAACTTGAATGCATTCTGAAATATCCCCTTGCAGATTCCAAGAAAACTGTTAGCAAACTCCTCCATGAAAAGAAAGATGTTATTCTGTGAGATGAATATACAATCACAAAGACGTTTCTCAGAAGCCTTCATTCTGGTTTTTATCTGAGGATATTTCCTTTTTAACTATAGTTGTCAACTAGCTCTCAAATATCACTTTGTAGATTCCACGAAAACAGAGTTAACAAACTGCTACATAAAAATAAATTGTTCCTCTATGAGATGAATACACACACTACAAATAAGTTTCTCAGAAATTTTCTTTCTAGTTTTTATCGGATTATATTTCCTTTGTTGGCATAGGCATCAATGCAATCCAAAATATCCCTTCTCAGATTCCCCAAAAACAGTGCTACCAAACTGTTCCATGAAAAGAATGGTGTAACTCTGTGAGATGAATTCACAAATCACAAAACAGCTTCTCAGAAAGCTTCTTTCTAGTTTTTGTTGGAGGATATTTGCTTTTTCCCCATGGATCTCAATGCACTCACGAATATCTCTTTGCCTATTACACGAAAATAGTGTTAGCCAACTGCTCCGTGAAAAGAAATGTGTAAATTGATGAGGCTAATTCACATATCACAAAGCAGTTTCTCAGAAAGCTTCTTTTTGGTTTTCATCTGAGGAATATTCCTTTGTCAAAATAGGCTTCAAGCCACTCCCAAATATCCTATTGCAGATTCCCTAAAAATAGGGCTGCTATAGTGCTCCATGAAAAGAATGGTGTAAGTCTGAGTAATGAATTCACACATCACAGAACTTTATCTCAGTAGGCTTCTTACCAGTTTGTATCTGAGGATATTTCCTTTTTCTCCATATTCCTATATGCGTGACCAAATATCCCATTGCAGATTCCAAGAAAAAAGTGTTAGCAAACTTCTCAATGAAAAGAATGGTGTAAGTTTGTGAGATGAATACACACATCACAAAGTCGTTTCACAGAAAGCTTCTTTTTGGTTTTTCTCTGACGATATTTCCTTCATCACCAGAGGCTTCAATGCGCTCCAAAATATCCTACTGCAGAGTCCAGGAAAACACTGTTATCAAACTGCTCAATGAAAAGAATGGTGTAACTTTATAAGATGAACCCACACATCACAAAGCAATTTCTCAGGAAGCTTCTTTCTAGTTTTATGTGAGAATATTTCTTCTTTCACCATAGGCCTCAATGCGCTCCCAAATATCCCTTTGCAGATTCCATGAAAAAAGTGTTTGCATATTGCTCCATGAAAAGAAAGGTGCAACAGTGTGAGATGAATTCACACATCACAAACAATTTTCTCAAAAACATTCTTTCTAGTTTTTATCTGACGATATTTCCTTTGTCACCAAAGGCTTCAATGCAATCCAAAATATCCATTATCAGATTCCCCAAAAACAGTGCTAACAAACTGCTCCATGAAAATAATTGTGTAACTCTGTGAGATAAATTCACAAATCAAAAAGCCATTTCTCAGAAAGATTCTTTCTAATTTTTCTATGAGAATATTTCCTCATAGAATAAGCTTCAATGTGCTGTGAAATATCCCATTTCAGATTCTTAGAAAACAGTGTTTGCAAACTGATCAATCAAAAGAACACTGTTACTCTGTGAGACGAATTCACTAATCACAAAACTATTTCTCACAAATCTTCTTTTTGACTTTTATCTGAGGATATTTCCTTGGTCTCCAAAGGCTTCAATGTCCTACAAAATATCCTGTTGCAGATATCACTAAAACAGAGTTAACAAACTTCTCCATGAAAAAAAGGTGTTACACTGTGACATGAATACACACATCACAAATAAGTTTCTTAGAAAGCTTCTTTCTAGTTTTTATGTGATTTTATTTCCTTTGTCACCATAGTCTTTAATGCGATCCAAAATATCCCTTCTCAGATTCCCCAGAAACAGTGCTACCACACTGCTCCAAGAAAAGAATCGTGTAGCTCCGTGAGAGGAATTCACAAATCACAAAGCAGATCCTTAGAAAGTTTCTTTCTAGTTTTCACCTGAGGATATTTCCTTTGTAACCCTAAGTTTCAATATGTTCTGAAATATCTCATTGCACATTCCACGAACACGTTGTTATTAAACTGCTCAATGAAAAGAACAGTGTAATTCTGTGGGACCAATTCACACATCCCAAAGCAGTCTCTCAGAAAGCTTCATTTTGGTTTTTATCTGAGGATATTTCCTTTTTCACCATAGGCTTCAATGTTCTCCCAAATATCCTTTTGCAGGTTCCATGAAAACAGTGTTAGGAAACTGCTCCAAGAAAAGAAAGGTGTAACTCTATGAGATGAATTCACACATCACAAAGAAATTGCTCAGAAAGCTACTTCCTATTTTTTCTCTGAGGATATTTCCTTTGTCACCATAGGCCTCAGCTTGCTCCCATATATCCCTTTGTAGATTCCATGAAAACAGTGTTAGCAAACTGATCCATGAAAAGAAAGGTGTTATTCTCTGAGATGAATACACACACCACAATGCAGTTTCTCCAAAAGCTTCTTTCTAGTTATTATCTGAGTATATTTCTTTTGTCACCATATGCTTAAATGTGATCCAAAATATCCCTTTTCAGAAACCCCAATAAAAGTGCTACCAAACTGCTCCATCAAAAGAATGGTGTAACTCTGTGAAATGAATTCACACATCACAAAGCTGTTTCTCAGAAAGCTTCTTTCTAGTTTTTATCTGAGCGTATTTCCTTTTTCACCATATTCCTCAATGCACTTCTGAATATTTCATTGCAGATTCCAGAAAAAATGTGTTAACAAACTTCTCAATGAAAAGAATGGTGTAACAATGTGAGATGATTTCACACATCACAAAGCAGTGTCACAGAAGGTTTCTCTTTGGTTTTTATCTGAGGATATATCCTCTGCAACCATAGGCTTCAATACACTCCCAAATGTCCCATTGCAGATTCCAAGAAAACAGTGTTATCAAACTGCTCAATGAAAGTAACAGTGTAACTCTGTGAGATGAATTCACACATTACAAAGCAGTTTCTCAGATATCTTCTTTCTCATTTTTATCTGAGGATATTTCCCTTTTCACTATAAGCTTCAAAGCACTCACAAACATCCCTTTGCAGATTCCACAAAAACAGTGTTAGGAAAGTGCTCAATGAAAACAAAGGTGTTACTTTGTGAGATGAATACATACATCACAAAGAAGCTTCTCAGAAAGCTGATTTATACATTTTTATCTGAGAATATTTCCTTTGTCACTCTAATCTTCAATGTGCTCCAACATATCAGAAAGCAGATTCCAAGAAAACACTATTAGCAAACTGCTAAATGAAAACGACAATGTAACCCTGTGAGATGAATTCACACATCACTAAGCAGTTTCTCTGACAGATTCTTTCTAGTTTTTGTCTGAGGGTATTTCCTTTGTCACCATAGGCTTCAATGCAATCCAAAATATCCTTTCCCAGATTCCCCTAAAACAGTGGTACCAAACTATGCCATGAAAATAAAGTGTAACTCTGTGAGGTGAATTGACACATCACTAAGCAGTTTCACAAAAAGCTTCTTTTTGGGTTTTGTCTGAGGATATTTCATTTGTCACCAAAGATTTCAATTCACTCCGAAATATCCTATTGCAGATTCCATGAAAACAGTGTCAGCAAACTGCTCCATGAAAAGAGGGGTGTAACTCTGTGAGATGAAATCACACATCACAAAGAAGTTTCTCAGAAATGTTCCTTCTAGTTTTTATCTGTGCATATTTTCCTTTTCACTATAGTTCTCAACTTGCTTCCAAATATCACATTTTAGATTCTACAAAAACAGTATTAGCAAACTACTCCCTGAAAAGAAAGATGTTACTCTGAGAGATGAATACACAGAACACAAAGAAGTTTATTAGAAAGCTTCTTCTAGTTTTTATCTGATTATATTTCCATATGTCATGCATAGGCTTCAATGCGATAAAAAAAATCCCTTCTCAGATCCCCCAAAACAGTGGTACCATATTGCTCCATGAAAAGAAGGGTGTATCTCTGTGAGATAAATTCACACACCACAAAGCTGTTTCTCAAACTGCTCTTTCTTGATTTTATCTGAGGATATTTCCCTTTGCTCCATATTCCTCAATGCTCTCAGGATATCCCATTGCAGATTTCACGAAAAAAGTGTTAGCAAACTTCTCAATGAAAAGAACTGGGCAACTCATTGATATGAATTCACACCTCACAAAGCAGTTTCACAGAAAGCTTCTTTTTTATTTTTATGTGAGAATATTTCTTTTTTTTTTTTTTTTTTTTTTTTTTTTTTTTTTTTTTTTTTTTTTTGAGACGGAGTCTCACGCTGTCGCCCAGGCTGGAGTGCAGTGGCGCGATCTCGGCTCACTGCAAGCTCCGCCTCCTGGGTTCACGCCATTCTCCTGCCTCAGCCTCCTGAGTAGCTGGGACTACAGGCGCCCGCCACCGCGCCCGGCTAATTTTTTGTATTTTTAGTAGAGACAGGGTTTCACTGTGGTCTCGATCTCCTGACCTTGTGATCCGCCCGCCTCGGCCTCCCAAAGTGCTGGGATTACAGGCGTGAGCCACCGCGCCCGGCGATTTCCTCTTTCACCATAGGCGTCAATGCGCTCCCAAATATCCCTTTGCAGTTTCCATGAAAACAATGTGAGCAAGCGGCTCCATGAAAAGAAAGGTGTAACTTTGTGAGATGAATTCACGCATCACAAAGAAATTTCTCAGAAAGTTTCTTTCTAGTTTTTATCTGACTATATTTCCTTTTTCACTATAGGCCTCAAAGTGCTCGCAAATATCCCTTTGCAGATTCCATGAAAAGAGTGTTAGCGAACTTCTCCATTAAAAGAAAGGTGGAACTCTGTGAGATGAATTCACACATCACAAAGCAGTTTCTCAGAAAGATGCTTTCTAGTTTTTGTCTGAGGATATTTCCTTTTTCAATATAGGCCTTACCTTGCTCCCAAATATCCTTTGTTGAGTCCACCAAAACAGTGTTAGCAAACTGGTCCTTGAGAAGAATGGTGTTACACTGTGAGATGAATACATGCATCACAAGACGTTTCTTGAAAGCTTCTTTCTATTTTTATCCGAGGATATTTCCTTTGTCACCATAGGCTTCAATGGGATCCAAAATATTCCTTCTCAGAGTCCCCCAAAACAGTGCTATCAAACTGCTCTATGGAAATAATGATGTAATTCTGTGAGATGAATTGACATGTAACAAAGTGTTTCTCAGAAAGCTTCTTTCTAGTTTTTAACTGAGATTACCATATTCGTCCATGAGCTCCGGAATATCCCATTGCAGTTTCCAGGAAAAATATGTTAGTAAACTTCTCAATGAAAGCAACAGTGTAACACTCTGAGGTGAATTGACACATTACAAAGCAGTTTCACAGAAAGATTCTTTTTGGTCTTTATCTGAGGGTATTTTCTTTAGCACAGTAGACATCAATGCACTCCCAAATATCCTACTGCAGATTCCAGGAACACAGTGTTATCAAACTTCTCAAAGATAATAACAATGTAACTTTGTGAGATGAGTTCACACATTACAAAGCAGTTTCTCAGAAATCTTCTTTCTCATTTTAATCTGAGGATATTTCCTTTTTCACTATAGGCCTCAAAGTGCTCACAAATATCCCTTTGTAGATTCCACAAAAAAAGTGTTAGAAAACTGTTCCATGAAAAGAAAGGTGTTACTCTGTGAGATGACCACATAGATTAAAAAGAATATTCTTGGAAAGCTGATTTCTACTTTTTATCTGAAGGCTTCAATGTGCTCCAAATGATCCATTCTCAGACACCAAAAAATCAGTGATGCCAAAGTGCTCCCTCAACAGAAACTTTTATCTGTATGAGATGAATACCCACATCACAAAGGGGTTTCTCAGAAAGCTTCTCTCCAGTTAGTACCTGCAGTTATTTTTTTTATCACCATTGGACTCTATGTGCTCCCAAATATCCCTTTGCAGATTCCCCAAAGCAGTGTTATCAAACTAATCAATGAAAAGAAAAGTGTAACTCTATGAGATGAATTCACACATCATAAAGCAGTTTCTCAGAAAACTTGTTTCTAGTTTAAATCTAAGGATACTTCCTTTTTCACCATAATCTTCATTGTGCTCCCAAGCATCTCTTCTCAGATACCACAAAAACAGTGATGCCAGACTACTCAATCAACAAAAAGGTTAAACTCTATGAGATGAATACACACATCACAGAACTGTTTCTCAAAAAGCTTCTCTCCAGTTTTTAATCTGAAGTTATTTCCTTTTACACCATAGGGCTCTAGGAGCTCCCTAATATCGCTTTGGAGATTCCACAAAAACAGTGCTACCAATGTGCTCAAAGAAAAGAAAGATTTAACTTAGTGTGATGAAATCACCCATTACAAAGAAATTTCTCAGAAAGCTTCTATCTAGTTTATATCACAGGATATTTCCTTATACACCATCGGCTTCATATGCTCTGAAATATCCCTTCTAAGACAGCACAAAAACAGGGCTACAAAACTGATATATAAAAAGAATCATGTAAATCTGTGAGATGAATTAACAAATTATAAAGTGGTTTCTCACATAGCTTCTTTCTAGTTTTTATATGAGGATATTTCCTTTGTCAACATAAGCTTCAATGCATTCCAATATATCCCATTGCAGATTCCAAGGAAACAGTGTTAGCAAACTACTCAATGAAAAGATCTGTGTAACTCTGTGAGATGAATTCACACATCACAAAGCAGTTTCCCTGCAAGCTCTTTCTGGTTTTTATCTGAGGATATTTCCTTTTTCACTCTAGGCCTCAGTGCACTCCCAAATATCCCTTTGCGGATTCCACATAAACAGTGTTAGTAAACTGTTCCATGAAAAGAAAGGTGTGACTCTGTGAGATGAATTCACACAACACAAAGAATTTTTTCAAAAAGCTTCTTTATAATTTTTATCCTAGGTTATTTCCTTTGTCACCATAGGCTTCAACGCGATCCTAAATATCCCTTCTTAGATTACCCAAAAGCAGTGCTACCAACCTGATCCATGAAAAGAATTGTACAACTGTGTGAGATTAATTCACAAATCACAAAGCAGTTTCTCAGCATGATTCTTTCTAGTTTTCGTCTAAAGATATATTCTTTGTCTCCCTAAGCTTCTATGCACTCTGAAATATCCCATTGCAGATACCAAGAAAGCAGTGTTAGCAAACTGCTCCATGAAAACAACAGTGTAACTCTGTGAGATGAATTCACACGTCACAAAGCAGTTTCTAAGAAAACTTCCTGTTGGTTTTTATCTGAGGATATTTCCTTTGCGACCCTAGGCTTCAATGCACTCCCAAACATCCTATTGCAGATTCCATGAAAACAGTGTTATCAACCAGCTGAATGAAAAGAACAGTGGACATTAGTGAGATAAATTCACACATCACAAAGCAGTTTCTCAGAAAGCTTCTTTCTAGTTTTTATGTAAGGATATTTAGTTTTTCACCATAGGCCACAATGTGCTCCCAAATATGCTTTGCAGATTCCATGAAAACTATGTCAGCAAATGATTCCATGAAAAGTAAGATGTAGCTCTGTGAGATGAATTCACACATCACAAAGAAGGTTCTAAGAAAGATTCTTTCTAGTGTTTATCTGAGGATATTTTCTTTTTCACTATAGCCCTCATAGTGCACCCAAATATCCCTTTGCATATTCCACAAAAGCATTGTTAGCAAACTGCTCAATGAAAGAACAGTGTAACTCTGTGAGATGAATTCCCATGTCACGAAGCAGTTTCTCACAAAGCTGCTTTTTGCTTTTAATCTTGGATATATACTTTGTCACCATAGGCTTCAATGCACTCCCAAATATCTCAAATAAGTCCTCTCAGGTACCAGAAAAGGAGTGATTCTGAATTGCTTTATCAAAAAACAAAGGTTAAACTCTATGAGATGAATACACACATCACAAAACCTTTTCTGGAAAAACTTCTCTTCAGTTTTTACTAGAAAGTATTTACTTTTTAACCCTAAGCCTCTAGGACCTCCCGAATATAACTTTGCAGATTCCACAAAAACAGGGCTACCAAGCTGCTCAAAGAAAACACAGGGCTAACTCTGTGTGAATGAATTCACCCATCACATAGAAATTTCTCAGAAAGCTTCTTTCTAGTTTTATCTCAGGGTATTTTCTTTTCCATCATCCGCCTCCATGTGTTCCCAAATATCCCTTTGCAGATTCCACGAAAACAGTGTTAGCAAACTGCTCCATGAAAGGAAAGGTGTAACTCTGTGATATGAACTCACACATCACAGAGAACTTTTGCAGAAAGTTTCCGTCTAGTTTTTAATCTGAGGATATTTCCTTTGTTAACATAGGCTTCAATGTGATCCAAAATATCCTTCCTCAAATTCCCCAAATACAGTGCTACCAAAGTGCTCCATGAAAAGTATCTTGTAAGTTGGTGGGATGAATTCACAAATCACAAAGCAGTTTCTTGGAAAGCTTCTTTCTATTTAATATCTGAGAATATTATCTTTTTCACTATAGGACTCTATGTGCTCCCAAATATCATTTGGCAGATTCTGCAGAAGCAGTGTTAACAAACTGCTGCATGAAAAGATAGGTGTAACTCTGTGAGATGAATTCACAAACCACAAAGCAGTTTCCCAGAAAGCTTCTTTCTAGTTTTTATCTGAGGATATTTCCTTTGTCACCATAACGTTCATTGCACTAAGAAATATCCCATTGCAGATTCCACAAAAACAGTGCTGTGAAACCGATCCATGAAAAGTATTGTGTAGCTCTCTGAGTGGAAATAACACATCACAAAGCAGTTTCAGAGAAAGCTTCTTTCTGGTTTTTATATGAGGATATTTCCTTTGTCACCATATACTTCAATGCACCCCGAAATATCCCTTTGCGGATTACAAGAAAATGGTGTTAGCACACTGCTCTATGAAAAGAACAGTGTAACTCTGTGAGATCAATTTCTAGTTTTAATCTGAAGATATTTCCCTTGTCATCATTGGCCTCAAAGAGCTCTCAAATATCCCTTTGCAGATGCCACAAAACAGTATTAGCAGATTATTCCATTAAACGAAAAGTGTAAATCTGTGAGATGAATTCACACTTCACAAAGAAGTTTTTCAGAAAGCTTCTCTTTGGCTTTTGTCTGAGGATATTTCCATCATCACCATAGGCTTCAAAGTATGCCCAAATATCCTATTGCAGATTTCACAAAAACGGTATTAGCAAACTGTTCCAAGAAAATAATCATGTAGCTACTTGACATGAATTCACACATCACAAAGAAGTTTCTCAGAAAGCTTCTTCCTAGCTTTTATTTGGGCATAGTTCCTATGTTACCACAGGCTTCAATGTGATCCAAAATATCCCTTCTCAGATTACCCAAAAACAGGGCTATCAAACTGCTCCAGGAACAGAAAGGTGTAACTCTGTGAGATGAATTCACGCATCACAAAGCAATTTCTCAGAAAGCTTCTTTCTAGTTTTTATCTGAGGATATTTCCTTTTTCATCATATTCTTCCATGCCCTCTGAAATATCCCATAACACATTCCATGAAAAAAAGGGTTAGCAAACTTCTCAATGAAAAGACCAGTGTAACTCTGTGAGATGAATTCCACATCACAAAGAGTTTCTTGGGCTGATTCTTACAACATTTTATCTGAACATATTTCCTTTGTCACCATAGCCTTCAATGCATTCCAAATTATCCTTTCTCAGATTCCCCAAAAACAGTACTACCAAGCTTCGGCATGAAAAGAGTCCTGTAGCTCTGAGAGATGAATTCACAAATCACAAAGCAGTTTCTCAGTAAGCTTCTTCCTAATTTTGTCTGAGGATATTTCTTTTTTCACCTTTTACCTCATTGTGCTCACGAATATCCCTTTACACATTTGAGGAAAAGAAAGTGCTTCATGATAGCAAACTGCTATATGAAATGAAAGGTGTATACCTGTGAGACCACTTCAAACATCACAAAGCAGTTGCACAGAAAGCTTCTTTTTGGTTTTTATCTGAGGATATTTCCTTTTTCACTATAGGCTTCAATTTGCTCCCAAATATCTTATTGCAGATTCCTCGAAAACAGCGTTATCAAACTGCTCAATGAAAAGAATGGTATAGCACAGTAAGATGAATTCACACATCACATAGTTGTTTCTCAGAAATCTTCTTTCTAGTTTTTATCTGAGGATATTTACTTTCTCACCACAGGCCTCAATGCACTCCTAAATATCACTTTACAGATACCATGAAAACAGTGATAGCACACTGCTTCATGAGAAGAAAGGTGTAACTCTGTGAGATGAATTCATGCATCACAACGTAGTTTCTCATAAAGCTTCTTTCTAGGTTTTATCTGAGTTTTTCCTTTGTCACCGTAGGTTTCAATGTGATCAAAATATCCCTTAGGTTTCAATGTGATCAAAATATCCCTTCTCATATTTCCCCAAAACAGTGCTACCAAACTGCTACATGAAAAGAAACGTGTAACTCTGTGAGATGAATTCACAAATCACAAAGTAATTTCTCAGAAGGCTTCTTACTAGTTTTTGTCTGAGGATGTTTTCTTTGTCACCATAAGCTTCAATGTGGTCCAAAATATCCCATTGCAGATTCCAACAAAACAGTGTTAGCAAACTGCCCAATGAGAAGAAGTGTAACTCTGTGAGATGAATTCACACATCACAAAGTAGTTTCTCAGAGAGCCTCTTTTCGGTTTTAATTTGAGAATATTTCCTTCTTCACTACAGCCCTGAATGTGCTCCCATATATTCCTTTGCAGATTTCGGGGAAACAGGGTTAGCAAACTACACCATGCAAAGAATGGTGTAACTCTGTGAGATGAATTCAAACGTCACAAAAAACTTTTTCAGAAAGCGTCTCTAATTTTTATCTGAGAGTATTTCCTTTCACCATAGGCTTCAATGCAATCCAAATTATCCCTTCTCAGATTGCCCAAAAACAATGCTACCAAACTTCTCTATGAAAAGAATCGTGTAACTCTGAGAGATGAATTCACAAATCACAAAGTAGTTTCTCAGTAAGCTTCTTTCTAGTTTCGTCTGAGGATATTTCCTTTTTCTCCTTTTGCCTCAATGTGCTCATGAATATCCCCTTGTGATATCCAGGAAAATAGTGTTAGCAAACTGCTCTAAAAAAGCAAAGGTAAACCTGTGAGATGAATTCACACATCACAAAAAGTTTCACAGAAAGCTTCTACTTGGTTTTTTTCTGAGGATATTTCCTTCATCACTATAGGCTTCAATGTCCTCCCAAATATCCTATTGCTGATTAATCAAAAACAGTGTTATCAAACTGCTGAATGAAAAGAATGGTGAAGCACTGTAAGATGAATTCGCACATCAGAAAACTGTTTCTCAGAAAACTTCTTTCTAGTATTTAACTGAGAATATTTTCTTTTTCACAACAAGCCTCACGGTGCTCTGGAATATCCCTTTGCAGATTCCATAAAAACCAGGTTAGCAAACTGCTCCATGAAAAGAAATGTGTAAGTCTGTGAGATGAAACCACATATCACAAAGTAGTTTCTCAGAAAACTTCTTTCTAGTTTTTATCTGAGTTTTTCCTTTGTCACCATAGGCTCCAATGCAATCCAAAATATCCTTTCCCAGATTTCTCAAAAACAGTGCTACCAAACTGCTACATGAAAAGAATCATGTAGCTCGGTGAGGTGAGTTCACAAATCACAAAGCAGTTTCCCAGAAAGCTTCTTTCTAGTTTTTGTCTGAGGATATTTCCTTTGTCACCATAAGCTTCAATGTGCGCCAAAATATCCCATTGCAGATTCCAACAAAACAGTATTAGCAAACTGCCCAATGAGAAGAACAGTGTAACTCTGTGAGATGAATTCACACATCACAAAGCAGTTTCCCAGAGAGCTTCTTTACTTTTTTAATTTGAGGATATTTCGTTTTTCACTACAGGCCTGAATGCACTCCCAAATATCCCTTTGCAGATTCCGGGGAAAAAGTGTTAGCAAACTGCACCATGAAAAGAATGGTGTAACTCTGTGAGATGAATTCAAACATCACAAAGAACTTTCCCAGAAAGATTCTATGTAATTATTATCTGATGATATTTTCTATGTCACCCTAGCTTTCAATGCTATCTAAAATATCCCTTCTCAAATTAACCAAAAACAGTTCTACCAATCTGATCCATGAAAAGAGTCGTGTATCTCTGTGAGATGAAATAACACAGCATGAAGTAGTTTCTGAGAAAGCTTCACTCTAGTGTTTATATGAAGTTATTTCCTTTGTCACCATAAGGTTCAATGTGCTCTGAAATATCCCATTGCAAAATCCAAGAAAACTGTGCTAGAAAACTGCTCAATGAAAAGAACAGTGTAATGCTGGGAGAAGAATTCCCACATTACAAAGTACTTTCTCAGAAAGCTTCTTTCTTATTTTAATTAGAGGATATTTCCTTTCTCACCAGAGGCCTCAATGCACTCCAAAATATCCCTTTGTAGATTCCATGAACATAGTGTTAGCAAACTGCTCCATGAAAAGAAAGATGTAACTCTGTGAGATGAATTTACAAATCACCAAGTAGTTTCTCAGAAAGCTTGTTTCTAGTTTTGTTCTGATAATATTTTCTTTGTCACCATCAGCCTCAATGTGCTCTGAGATATCCCATTCCAGATTCCAAGAAAACGGTGTAAGCAAATTACACAATGAAAAGAACAGTGTAACTCTGTGAGATGAATTCACATATCACAAAGGAGTTTCTCAGAAAGCTTCTTTCTAGTTTTTATCTCAGGATATTTCCTTTTTCATAATAGGCCTCAAAGTGCTCGTGGATAGCTTTGGAGATTCCACGAAAATAGTGTTAGCAAACTGCTCCATGAAAAGAAAGGTGCAAATCTCTGAGATGCCTCAATGTGCTCGTGGATAGCTTTGCATATTCCACGAAAATAGTGTTAGTAAACTGCTCCATGAAAATAAAGGTGCAAATCTCTGAGATTAATTCACACATCACAAAGCAGTTTCTCAGAAGGTTTCTTTTTGATTTTTGTCTGATGATATTTCCTTTGTCACCATCTGCTTCAATGCACTCCAAAGTATCCTATTGCAGATTCCCCAAAACAGTGCCAACAAGCTGCTCCATGATAAGAATTGTGTAACTATGTGAGATGAATTAAGACATCATAAAGTGGTTTATCAGAAAACTTCTTTCTAGTTTTTATATTAGGATATTTCCTTTGTCACCATAAGCTTCAATGCACTCTGAAATATCCCATTGCAGATTCCAAGAAAACAGTGCAACCAAACAGCTCCATGAAAAGAATCATGTAACACTGTGAGATAAAATCACATATCACAAAGCAGTTTCTCAGAAAGCTTCTTTCTAGTTTTTTTCCGAGGATATTTTCTTTTTCATAATAGGCCTCAATGCGCTCCCGAATATCCCTTTGCAGATTCCATGAAAACAGTTTTAGCAAACTGCTCTAAGAAAAGAATCATGCTGCCCTATGAGATGACTGCACACATCACAAAACAGTTTCTCAGAAAACTTCTATCTAGTTTTTATCTGAGAATATTCCGTTTGTCATCATAGCCTTCAATAGGATCCAAAATATCCCTTCTTAGATACCCCAATAACAGTGCTACTAAGCTTCTCCATGGAAAGAATCCTGTAAGTCTGTTAGATGAACTCACAAGTCAGAAAGCAGTTTCATTGAAAGTTTCTTTCTAGTTATTGCCTGAAGATATTTCCTTTGATACCATAGGCTTCAATGCACTCTCAAATATCCTATAGCAGATTCCACGAAAACAGTTTTACCAAACTGCTCCAAGAAAAGAATCGTGCCACTTTGTGAGATGAAAATACACATCACAAAGAAGTTTATCAGAAAGCTTCTTCCTAGTCTTTATCTGAGGGTATTTCCTATTTCACCATAGGGTTCAAGGTGATCAATAATATCCCCTCTCACATTCCCCAAAAACAGTGCTATTAAACTTCTCCATGAAAGAATGGTGTAAGTCTGTGAGATGAATTGAAAAAACACAAAGAAGTTTCTCAGAGGGCTTCTTTCTAGCTTTTTTTATGAGGATACTTCCTTTGTCACCATAACCTTCAAAGTGCTCTGAAATATCTGATTGCAGATTCCAAGAAAACAGTGTTAGGAAACTGCTCAATGAAAACAACATTGTAACTCTCTGAGATGAATTCACACATCACAAAGCAGTTTCTCAGAAGACTTCTTTCTAGCTTTTATGTGAGGATATATCCTTTTTCATCATAGACCCCAGTATGCTCCCCAATATCAATTTACAGATTCCATGAAAGCAGTGTTAGCAAAATGCTCCTTAAAAGGAAATGTGTAACTCTATGAGATGAATTCACACATCATGACGAAGTTTCTCAGAAAGCTTCTTTCTAGTTTTGATCTGACGATATTTCCTTTGTCATGGTAGGCTTCAAAGCGATTGAAAATATCTCTCCTCAGATTCCCTAAAAACAGTGCTACCAAACTGATACAAGAAAATAATCCTGTAACTTTGTGAGATCAATAAACCCATCACAAATTTGTTTCTCAGAAATATTCTTTGTAGTTTTAATATGAGGATATTTCCTTTGTCACCATAGGCTCCAATGTGCTCCTGAATATACCATTGCAGATTCCAAGAAAAGAATATTAGCAAACTCCTCAATGAAAAGAACAGTGGAATTCTGTGAGATGAATTCACACATCACAAAGCAATTTCTCATTAAACTTCTTTCTAGTTTTTTCTGAGGATATTTCCTTTTCCACTGTAGTCCACAATTTGCTCTGAAATATCCCTTTGCAGATTAGATGATAACAGCATTAGCAAACTGTTCCGTGAAAAGAAGGGTGTAACTCTGTGAGATGTATTCACATATCACAAAACTGTTTCTCAGAAAGTTTCTTTCCAGTGATTATCTGAGGATATTTTCTTTTTCACCATATTTCTCACTGTGCTTCTGAATATCTCATTTGCAGATTCCACGATAAAAGTGTTACCAAACTTCTCAATGAAAAGAAAGGTGTAAATCTGTGAAATGAATTCATGTATCACAAAGCAGTTTCACAGAAGGCCTTTTTGTTTTTTATCTGGGGATATTTCCTTTGTCACCATAAGCTTCAATGCACTCCCAAATATCCTATTATGGATTCCAAGAAAACAGTGTAATATGTATGCTCAATGAAAACAAAGGTGTAAATATGTGAGAAGAACTCACACATAATGAAGCAGCTTTTCAGAAAGCTAGTTTCTAGTTTTTATCTCAGGATATTTCCTTTTTCATAATAGGCCTCAATGTGCTCCCAAATATCTCTTTGCGGATTCCATGAAAACAGTGTTAGCAAACTGTTCCATGAAACGTAAGATGTAACTCTGTGAGATGAATTCACAATCACATAGCAGATCCTCAGAAAGCTACTTTTTGGTTTTTATCTTAGGATATTTCCTTTGTCACCATAGGCTTCAATGTATTCCCACATATCCTACTGCAGATTCCTCAAAACCAGTCTTATCACACTGCTCAATAAAAAGAATGGTGGAACTCTGTGAGGTGAGTTCACACATAAAAAAAAACGGTCTCAGAAAGCCTATTTCTTGTTATTATCTGAGGATATTTGCTATGCCGCCACAGGCTTCAATACAATCCCAAATATCCATTCTCAGATTCCCCAAAAACAGTGCTACCAAACTGATCCATGAAAAGAATCATGTAACTCTGTTGGATGAATTAACACATCACAAAGCAGTTTCTGAGAAAGCTTCTTTCTACTCTTTCTATGAGGATTTTTCCTATGTCACCACAAGCTTCAGTGTACTCTGAAATATCCAAATGCAGAATCCAAGAAAACAGTGTTAGCAAACTGGTCAATGAAAAGAACACTGTAACACTGTGAGATGAATTCACACATCAAAAAGCAGCTTCTCAGAAAGCTTCTTTCTAGTTTTTAACTGAGGATATTTCCTTTTACCCATTGGCCTCAAGGCACTCCCATATATCCCTTTCAAGATTCCACGAAAACAGTGTCAGAAAACTGCTCAATGTAAAGAATGGTGTGACTCTGTGAGATAAATTCACACATCACAAAGGGATTTCTAAGGAAGATTCTTTCCAGTTTTCGTCTCAGGAAATTTTGTTTTTCAACATAGCACTCAATACGCTCCCAAATATCCAATTGCAGAGAGGTGTAACTCTTTGTCATGAATTCACACATCACCAAGAAGATTCTCAGAAAGTTTTTTTTCTACTTTTATCTGAGGATATTTCCTCTGTCACCGTAGGCTTCAATGCAATCCAAAATATCCCTTCTCAGTTGCCCAAAACCAATTTTAACAATAGGATACATGAAAAGAATCTTGTAACTCTGTGGGATGAATTAAACATCACAAAGTGGTTTCTCAGAAAGCTTCTTTCTACTTCTTGAATGAAGATATTTCCTTTGTCACCTTCAACTTCAATGCCTTCGAAAATATCAGATTACAGAACCCAATAAAACAGTGTTAGCAAACTGCTCTAAGAAAAGAACAGTGTAACTCTGGGAGATGAATACACACATTGCAAGCAGTTTCTCACAAATATTTTTTCTAGTTTTTATCTGAGGTTATTTCCATTTTCACTATAGGCCTCAAGGTGCTCCCAAATATCACTTTGCAGATTCCACCAAAACAGTGTTAGCAATCTGCTCCATGAAGAGAAAGGTGTAACTCTATGAGAGGAATTCACGTATCACAATAAACTTTCTCAGAAAGCTTCTTTATAGTTGTTTCTGAGGTTATTTCCTTTGTACAGGCTTCAATTGTATATTGTATAGGCTTCAATGTGATTCAAATTATCCCTTCTCAGATTCCCCAAAAACAGTGCTACAAAACTGTTCCATGAAAAGAGTGGAATAACTTAGTGAGATGAATTCACACAACACAAAGCACTATCTCAGAAAGCTTCTTTCAAGTTTTTTTTTAAGAGGACATTTCCTTTTTCACCATAGGCCTCAATTTGCTCTCAAATATCCCTTGGTAAATTCCAAGAAAATAGTGTTAGCTAACTGATCCATGAAAAGAAAGGTGTTACACTGTGAGATGAATACATACATCACAAAGCAGTTTCTCAGAAAGCTACTTTCTAGTTTTTGCCCAAGGATATTCCCTTTGTCACCATAAGCTTCAGTGTGCTCTGAAATATCCCATTGTAGATTCCATGAAAACTGTGTTAGAAAACTGCTCAATGAAAAGTACAGTGTAACTCTGTGAGATGAATTCACACATCACAAAGCAGTTTCTCAGAAAGCTTCTTTCTAGTTTTTATCTGAGGATATTTACTTTTTCACCTTAGGCCTCAATGCACTCCCAAATATCCCATTGCAGATTCCAAGAAAACAGTGTTAGCAAACTGCGCAATGAAAGGGAAGGTGTAATTCTGTGAGATGAATTCACACATCATAAATCAGTTTCTCAGAAAGGTTCTTTCTATTTTTTATGTGAGAATATTTCCTTTGTCAGTATATTCCTCAATGCACTCCGAAATATACCTTTGCAGATTACACGAAAACAGTGTTAACAAACTGTACCATAGAAAAGGAAGGTGTACATCTGTGACATGAATTCACATATCACAAAAAAGTTTCTCAGAAAGCTTCTTTCCGGTTTTTATCTGAGGATATTTCTTTTTTTCACCATAGGCTTCAATGCAATCCAAGATATCTCCTCTCAGATTCCCAAAAAGAGTGCTACCAAACTGCTCCATGAAAAGACGTTGTAACTGTTAGATGGATTCACAAATCACAAAGCAGTTTCTCAGAAGTCTTCTTTCTAGTTTTTGTCTGAGGATATTTCCTTTGTCAGCTGAAACTTCAATGCACTCCAAATATCCCATTGCAAATTAGAAGAAAACAGTATAAGCGAACTCTTCAATGAAAAGCACAGTGTAACTCTTTGAGATGAATTCACACATGAGAAAGCAGTTTCGCAGAAAGGTTCTTTCTAGTTTTTAGTGAGGATATTCCATTTTTCCCTATCGGCCTCAATGTGCTCCCAAATACTGCTTTGCAGTTTCCACGAAAACAGTGTTATCAAACTGCTCATTGAAAAGAGTGGTGTAACTCTGTGAGATGATTTCACACACCACAAAGAACTTTCTCGGAAAGATTATTTCTAGTTTTCATCTGAGGATGTCTAATTTTCAAAATAGACTTCAATGCAATGCCAAATATAAATTTTCAGATTCCCCAAAAACTGTGCTACTAAACTGATCCATTAAATGAATCGTGTAACTCTGTGAGATTAATTCACAAATCACAAAGCAGTTTCTCAGAAAGCTTATTTCTAGTTTTTTTCTGAGGATATTTCCTTTGTCACTGGACGTTTCAACGTGCTCCAAAATATTCCATTACAAATTCCATGAAAACAGTGTTAGCAAACTGTTCAATGAAAAGAACAGTAAAATTCTGTGAGATGAATTCACACATCACAAAGCAGTTTTTCAGAAAGTTTCTTTCTAGTTTTTATCTGAGGATATTCCATTTTTCACTGTAGGCCTCAATGAACTCCCAAATATTCCCTCGTAGATTCCATGAAAACACTGTTAGAAAACTGTTCCATGAAAAGTAATGTGTATTTCTGTGAGATGAACTCACACATCACAAAAACTTTCTGAGAAAACTTATTTCTAGATTTTATCTGAGGATATTTCCTTTGTCACCATAGTCTTCAATGCTATCCAAAATGTCCCTTCTCAGATTCCACAAAACAGTGTCATGAAACTGCTCCATGAAAAGAATCGTGTAACTCTGTGAGAAGAATGAACACATCAGAAAGCATTTTCTCAAACAGCGTCTTTGTAGTTTTTATATGAGTGTATTTCCTTTGTCACCTGAAGCCTCAATGCACTCTGAAATATCCCTTTGCAGATTCCATGAAAACAGGGTTAGTAGACTTCTCAATGAAAAGAATGGTGTAATTCTGTGAGATGAATTCACACATCACAAAGCAGTTTCACAGAAGGATCCTTTTTGGTTTTTATCTGAGGATATTTCCTTTGTCACCATAGGCTTCAATGCACTCCCAAATATAGTATTACAGATTCCACAAAAACAGTGTTATCAAGCTGCTCAATGAAAAGAGTGGTGTAACTCTGTGAGATGAGTTCACACATCACAGAGAGTTTTCTCAAAAAGTTTCTTTCTAGTTTTTTTCTGAGGGTATTTAATTTTCAAAATTGACTCCAATGTGTTGCCAAATATAACTTTCGAGGTACCCCAAAAACAGTGCTACTAAACTGATCCATTAAATGAATCAAGTAACTCAGTGAGATGAATTCACAAATCACACAGCAGTTTCTCATAAAGATACTTTCTAGTTTTCGTCTGAGGATATTTCCTTTGTCACCATAAGCTTAAATGCCTTCTGAAATATTCTAATGCAGATTCCAAAAAAACAGCGTTAGCAAACTGCTCAATGAAAAGAACAGTGTAATTCTGTGAGGTGAATTCACTCATCAAAAAGTAGTTTCTCAGAAAGCTACTTTCTAGTTTTTATCTGAGGATATTTCCTTTTAAACCATAGGCTTCAATGCACTCCCAAATATCCCTTTGCTGATTCCACGAAAATAGTGTTAGCCAACTGCTGCAAGAAAATAAAGGTGTAACTCTGTGAGATGAATTCACACATCACAAAGCAGTTTCTCAGCAAGTTTCTTTCTAGTTTTTATCTGAGGATATTTGCTTTGTCACCCTGAGCTTTAATGTGATCCAAACTATCCTTTCTCAGATATCTCAGAAACAGTGATACCAAACTGCTCCATGAAAAGGATTGAGTAACTTTATGAGATTAATTCAAAAATCACAAAGCAGTTTCTCAGAAACTTTCTTTCTATTTTTTGCCTCAGGATATTTCCTTTTTCACCATAGGCCTCAATTTGCTCCCGAATATCCCTTTGTAGATTCCACAAAAATAGTGTTAGAAAAGTGCTCCATGAAAGAAAAGTGTAAATCTGTGAGGTGAATTCACACATCACAAATCTGTTTCTCAGAAAGCTTCTTTTTGTTTTTTGTCTCAGGATATTTCCTTAGTCATTGTAGACTTCAATGCACTCCCAAATATCCTGTTGTAGATTCCAGGAAAACAGTGTTAGCCAACTGCTCCAAGTAAAGAGTTATGTAAATCTGTGAGATGAATTCACACATCACAAAGCAAGTAGTTTCTCAGAAAGCTTCTTTCAAGTTTTTATCTGAGGATATTTCCTTTTGCAATATAGGCTTCAATGCTATTCAAAGTATCCCTTCTCAGATTCCCCAAAAGAGTGCCACCAAAATGCTCTATGGAAAGGCTGGTGTAACTCTGTGAGATGAATTCACACATCCTAAGCTGTTTCTTGGATAGATTCTTTCTAGTTTTTAACTGAGGATATTTCCTTTTCACCACATTCCTCATTGTGTTCTGGAATATTCCATTGCAGATTCCATGTTAGCAAACTTCTCAATGAAAAGAACGGTGTACCTCTGTAAGATGAATTCAAACATCACAAAACAGTTTCACAGAAAGTTTATTTTTGGTTTTTATCTGAGGATATTTCCTTTGTCACCATAGGCTTCAATACTCTCCAAAACACCCTAATGCAGATTCCACAAAAACAGTGTTATCAAACTGCTCAGTGAAGAGAATGGTGTGGCTCCATAAGATGAATTCAGACATCAAAAAGCTGTTTCTCAGAAAGCTTTTTTATAGTTTTTGTCTGATGATATTTCCTTTTTCACCATCAGCCTCAACTCACTCCTAAATATCCCTTTGCAGATTCCACGAAAACAGTGTTATCAAACTTCTCAGTTAAGAGAACGGTGTGGCTCCATAAGATGAATTCAGATATCAAAAAACTGTTTCTCAGAATACTTTTTTCTAGTTTTTGTCTGACGATATTTCCTTTTTCATCATCGGCCTCAACTCACTCCCAAATACCCCTTTGCAGATTCTACGAAGTCAGCATTAGCAAACTGCCCCATGGGAAAAAAAAGTGTAACTCTGTGAGATGAATTCACACATCACAAAGAACTTTCTCAGAAGGCCTCTTTCTAGTTTTTATCTGAGGATATTTCCTTTCTCACCATAGGCTTCAATGGAATCCAAAATATCCTATCTCAGTTTCCCCAAAAACACTGCTACCAAATTGATCCATGAAAAGAATTGTGTAACTCTGTGAGAAGAATTCAGAAATCACAAAGCAGTTTCCCAGAAAGCTTCTTTCTAGTTTTGGCTGAAGGTATTTCCTTGTTCACCATAGGCCTCTATGTGCTTGCAAATACCTCTTTGCCGATTCCACAAAAAAAGTGTTAACAATCTGCTGCATGAAAAGAAAGTTGTAAATCTGTGAGATGAATTCAACATCAAAAATCGGTTTCTCAGAAAGCTTCTTTTTGGTTTCTGTCTGAGGATATTGCCTTTGTCACCATAGGCTTCAATGAGATCCCAAGTATCCTGTTGCTGATTCCATGAAAACAGAGTAGTAAAATGCTCCAAGAAAAGAATGGTGGAACTCTGTGAGATGAATACACCCATCCCAAAGCAGTTTCTCAGGAAGTCTCTTTCTAGTTTTTATCTGACGATATTTCTTTTTTCACCATAGGCTTCAATGCAATCCAAAATACGCCTTATCAGATTCACCAACAACAGGGCTACCAAACTTCTCCATGAAAAATATGCTGTAATTTAGGGAAATGCATTCACACATTACAAAGCTGTTTCCTAGAAGCTTCTCTCTAGTTTTTATCTAAAGATATTTCCTTTTTCACCATGTTCCTCACAGCGTTCCCGAATATCAATTTGCAGATTCCATGAACAAAGTGTTAGCAAACTTCTCAGTGAAAAGAACGGTGTAAGTCTGTTAGATGAAATCACACATCACAAAGCAGTTTCACTGAAATCTTCTTTTTCATTTTTGTCTGAGGATGTTTCCTTTGTAACCATAGACTTCAATGCACTCCCAAATATAATATTGCAGATTCCACAAAAACAGTGTAATCAAACTACTCATTGAAGAGAATGGTGTGGTTCCAGAAAATAATGGTATACCTCTTTGAGATGAATCCACACATCACAAATAATTTTCTCAGAAAGCTTATATGTAGTTTTTATCTGAGAATATTTCCTTTGTCAATATAGGCTTCAATGTGATTGAAAATATCCCTTCTCAGATTCCCAAAAAACAGTGCTAGCAAACTGCTCCATAAAAAGAACCGTGTTACTCTGTGAGATGAACTCACAAATCACAATGTAGTTTCTCAGAAAGCTTCTTTCTAGTTTGTGTATGAGGATATTTCCTTTTTCACTATAGACCTCAATGCGCAATGAATATTCCTTTGCAGATTTCACGAAGACAGTGTTAGCAAGCTGCTCCATGAAAAGAAACATGTAAAACAGTGAGATGAATTCACACATCACAAAGCAGTTTCTCAGAAAGCATCTTTTCGGTTTTTGTCTGAGGATATTTCCTTTGTCACTGTAATCTTCAATGCATTCCCAAATATGCAATCGAAAATCCCAGGAAAAAGTGTTATCAACCTGCTCATTGAAAAGAACAGTGTAAATCTCTATGATGAATTCACACATCACAAAGCAGTTTCTCAGAAAGATTCTTTCTAGTTTTTTTCCTGAGGATATTTCCATTTTCACCATAGGCCTGTAAGCACTCCCTAATATCCCTTTGCAGCTTGTACGAAAACAGTGTTAGCAAACTGACCAATGAAAAGAACGGTGTACTCAGTGAGATTAATTCATGCACCACAAAGTAGTTTCTCATAAAACTTCTTTCTAGTTTTTATCTTAGTATAATGCCTTTGTCACCACAGGCTTCAATGCGATCCAAAATATCCCTTCTCAGATTCACCAAAAACAGTGCTACCAAACTGCTCCATGAAAAGAATCGTGTAACTCTGTCAGATGAATTCGCAAATCACAAAGTAGTTTCTCAGAAAGTTTCTAGTTTTTATCTGACGATATTTGCTATTTCACCATAGGCTTCAAGTTGCTCACAAATTACCCTATGCAGATTCCATGAAATCAGTGTTAGTAAAGTTCTCCAAGAGAATAAAGGTGTAACTCCAGGAGATGAATTACCAAATCACAAAGTAGTATCTCAGAAATCTTCTTTCTAGTTTTTGTCTGAGAATATTTCCTTTGTCACCATAAGCTTCAATACACTGTGAAATATCCCATTGCAGTTTTCAAGAAAACAGTGTTAGGAAACTGCTCAATGAATAAAACAGTGTAACTCTGTGAAATGAATTCACACATCACAAAGCAGTTTCTCAGAAAGTTTCTTTTTGTTTTTATCTGAGGATATTTTCTTTTTCACTAGAGGTTTCAAAGCACTCCGAAATATCCTATTGCAGATTCCACGAAAACAGTGTTATCAAACTGCTCCATGAGAAGAAAGATGTAACTCTGTGACATGAATTCACACATCACAAAGAGCTTTCTCAGAAAGCTTCTTTCTAGTTTTTATCTTAGGATGTTTCCTATGTCACCATAGGCTTCACTGTGATCTAAAATATCCCTTCTCATATTACCCAAAAACAATGCTACCAAACTATACATGAAAGGGATCATTTAACTCTGTGTGATGAATTAACACATCAGAAAGCAGTTTTTCATAAAGCTTCTTTCTCGTTTTTATCTGAGGATGTACATTTTTCACTATAGGCCTCAAAGTGCTAACAAACACCCCTTTGCAGATTCCATGAAAAGAGTGTTAGCAAACTGGTCCATGAAAAGAAAGGTATAATTCTGTGGTATGAATTCACACATCACAAGGAACTTCCTCAGAAAGCTTCTTTCTTGTTTTTATCTGAAAATAATTCCCGTCACCGTTGGTTTCAATGCGATCCAAATTATTCATTTGCAGATTCATCAAAACACTACTAACGAATTTATCCATGAACAGAATCATTTAACTCAGAAAGATGAATTAACATATCATCAAGCAGTTTCTCGGAAAGCTTCTTTCTAGTTTTTATGAGGGTATTTACTTTGTCACTTTAAGCTTCAATGCACTCCAAGCTTCAATGTATCCCTTTGCAGATTCAACGAAAACAGTGTTAGCAAACTGCTCAATGAAAAGAATGGTGTAACAATGTGAGATGAATTCACACATCACAAAGCAGTTTCTCAGGAAGACTCTTTATAGTATATATCTGAGTATATTTCCTTTTTCACTGAAGACCTCAAGATGCTCCCAAATATCCCTTTGCAGATTGCATGAAAACAGTGTTCACAAACTGCTTCACAAAAAGAACAGGGTGCGCCGTGAGATTAATTCCCACATCACAAAGCAGTTTTCCATAAAGCTTCTTTCTCGTTTTTATCTGAGGATATTTCTTTTGTCAACATAGGCTTCAATGACATCCAAAATATTCCTTCTAAGATTCCCCACAAACAGTACTACCAAACTTCTCCATGAAAAGAATCATGTAACTCTGTGAGATGAATTCTCAAATCACAAAGGAGTTTCTAAGAAAGCTTCTTTCCAGTTTTTATCTGTGGATATTTCCTTTGTCACCATAGGCTTTAATATGCTCCCAAATATGCTATTGCAGATTCCAGGAAAACAGTGTAATAAAACTGCTCAATGAAAAGGAAGGTATAACTCTGTGAGAAGAATTCACACATCACAAAACAGTTTTTCAGAAAGCTTCTTTCTAGTTTTTGTCTGAGGATATATACTTTTTTACTATAGGCCTCAATGCGTTCCCAAATATCCATTTGCAGATTCCACGAAAACAGTTTTAACTAACTACTCAATTTAAAGAACGATGCAAATCTGTGAGATGAATTCACACATCACAAAGAAGTTTCTCAGAAAGCTTCTTTGTAGTTTTTATCTGAGAATACTTTCTTTTTCACCATCGGCCTCAATGCATTCCAAAATATCCCTTTGAAGGTTCCACAAAAACACTGCTAACAAACTGCTCTATGAAAACAGAGTTGTAATTCTGTAAGATCAAATCACATACCACAAAGAACTTTCTCAGAAAACTTCTTTCTAGTTTTTATCTGAGGATAATTCCTTTGTCACCATAAGCTTCAAAGCGATGCAAATTATCCCTTCTCACATTCCCCAAAAACAGTGCTACCAAACTGCTTCGTGAAAAGAATCCTGTACCTCTGTGAGATGAATTTACAAGTCACAAAACAGTTTCTCAGAAACTTTCTTTCTAGTTTTCATCTGAGGTTACTTCCTTTTTCACCATAAGCTTTAATGCGCTCCGAAATATCCCATTTCCTTTTCCACGAAAACAGATTTAAGAAACTGTTCGATGAAGAGAACTGTGTAGCTCTGTGAGATGAATTCACACATTACAAAGCAGTTTCCCAGAAAGCTTCTTTCTAGTTTTTAACTGAGGATATTTCCTTTTTCACTTCAGGCCTCAATGCACTCTGAAATATCCAATTGCAGATCCCAGTTAAGGCGTGTTAGCAAACTGCTCTATGAAAACAAAGGTGTAACTCTTTTAGATGAATTAACAAATCAGAAAGCATTTTCTCAGAAACATTCTTTCCAGTTTTCATCTGAGGATATTTCGTTTGTCATCATAGACTTCAATGCAATACAAAATATTCCTTCTCTGATTTCCCAAAACCACTGTTACCAAATTGATCCATGAAAATGATCATGTAACCCTGTTAGATGAATTAGCACTTCACAAATCGGTTTCTCAGAAACCTTTTTTCTAGTTTTTGTATGAGTATATTTCCTTTGTCACCCTAAGCTTCAATGTGCTGTGAAATATCCCTTTACAGATTCCAAGTAAACAGTGTTAGCAAACTACTCAATGAAAAGAAAAGTGTAACACTGCGTGAATTCACATATCAAAAAGCAGTTTCCTAGAAAGCTTCATTCTAGTTTTTATCTGAGGATGTTTCCTTTTTAACCATAGGCCTCAATGTGCTCCTATATATCCCTTTGCTGATTCCATGAAAACATTGTTAGCAAACTGCTCAATGAAAAGAAAGCTGTAACTCTGTGAGATGTAATCACACATAAAAAAGAACATTCTCAGAAAGCTTCTTTCTAGTTTTTATCTGAGGATATTTCCTTTTTCACCATAGTATTCAATGCGATACAAAATATCCATTCTCAGATTCCCCTAAAACAGGGCAACCAATCTGCTCCAAGAAAAGAATCGCGTAACACTTTGAGATGAATTCACAAATCACAAAACAGTTTCTCAGAAAGATTCTTTCTAATTTTTGTCTGTGGATATTTCCTTTGTCACCATATGCTTCAATGCGCTCTGAAATAGCCCATTGCAGGTAGCAGGAAAACAGTGTTAGCAAAGTACTCAATGAAAAGGACATTTTATCTCTGTGAGATGAATTCACACATCACAAAGCAGTTTCTTAGAAAACTTCTTCCTAGTTTTTATCTGAGGACATTTCCTATTTCACCACAGGTCTCAAAGGGTTACTAAATATCCCTTTGCAGATTTCATGAAAACAGTGTTATTAAACAGCACAATGAAAAGAATGGTGTAACTCTGTGAGATGAATTCATATATCAGAAAACAACTTTTCTGAAAGCTTCTTTCAAGTTTTTATCTGAGAATAATTCCTTTTTCACTAGGGGCCTCAAGCGCTCCCAAATATCCTTTTGTAGATTCCAAGAAAACAGTGACAGTAAACTGCTCATTAAAAGAATAATGTAACTCTGTGAGATGAATTCACACATCACAAAGCAGTTTCTCAGAAAGCTTCTTTCTGGTTTTTATCTGAGGATATTTCCTTTGTCACCTTAGGTTTCAATGTGATCCAACGTACCCGTACTCAGATTCCGAAAAAACGGTGCTACAAACCTGCTCCATGAAAAGAATCGCATCACTCTGTGACATGAATTCCCTAATCACAAAGCATTTTCTTAGAAAGCTTCTTTCTAGTTTTTCTCTGAAGATATTTCCTTTCTCACCGTTAGCTTCAATGCATTCCGAACACATTCCAACAAAACAGGATCGCAAACTGCTCAATGAAAAGAACAGTGTAACTCTGTGAGATGAATTCACCTATCACAAAGCAGATTCTCAGAAAGCTTCTTTCTAGTTTTTATCTGAGGCTATTTCCTTCTTCTTCTTCGTAGCCCTCAAAGCGCTCCCAAATATCCCTTCACAGATTCCACTAAAACAGTATTATCAAACAGCTCAATGAAAACCATGGTGTAAACCTGTGACATGAATTCACACATCACAAAGCAGTTACTCCTAAAGCTTTTTTCTAATTTTTATGTGAGGATATTTCCTTTGTCACCATAGTCTTCAAAGTGATCCAAAGTATCCCTTCTCAGGTTCACCAAAAACAGTACTACCAAACTGCTCCATGAAAAGAATCGTGTAATTCTGTGAGATGAATTCGAACATTACAGAGAGATTTATCAGAAAACTTCTTTCTACTTTTTGTCTGAGGATATTTCCTTTGTCACCATAGGCTTTCATGCAATCCAAAATATCCCTTCTCAGATTACCCAAAAACAATGCTACCAAACTGCTCCATGAGAAAAATCATATACCTCTGTGAGATGAATTCACAAATCACAAAAGAGTTTCTCAGAAAGCTTCTTTCTATCTTTTGTCTGAGGATATTTCCCTTGTCAACATAAGCTTCAATGCGCTCCAAAATATCACATTGCACATTCCAAGAAAACAGTGTTGGCAAACTGCTCAGTGAAGAGACGAGTGTACCTCTGTGAGATGAATTCACACTTCACAAAGCAGTTTCTCAGAAAGCATGATTTTGGTTTTAATTTGAGGATATTTCCTGTGTCAGCATTGGCTTCAATGTGCTCCCAAATATCCTATTGCAGATTCCACGAAAACATCATTATCAAACTGCTCAATGAAAGGAATGGTGTAACGCTGTGTGATGAATTCATACGTCACAAAGTCATTTATCAGAAGGCTTCTTCCTGGTTTGTATCTGAGGATATTTACTTTTTCACTATAGGCCTCAATGCACTCCAAAATATCCCTTTGCTGATTCCATGAAAAGAGTGTTAGGAAACTGTTCCATGGAAAAAAGGTGTAAATCTGTGTGATGAATTCACACATCACAAATTCGTTCATCAGAAGATTTCTTCCTAGTTTGTATCTGAGGGTATTTACTTTTTCACTAGGGCCCCAATGCACTCCCAAATATCCCATTGCAGATTACAAGAAAACAGTGTTAGCAAACTGCTCAATGAAAACAACAGTATATGTCTCAGAGATGAATTCACACGTCACATAGCACTTTCCCAGAAAGCTTCTTTCTAGTTTTTATTTGAGGATTTTTACTTTTTCACCACAGGCATCAATGCGCTACCAAATATCCTTTTGCTGATTCCACAAAAAATGTGTTAGCAACCTTCTCTATGAAAAGAAAGGTGTAACTCTGATGGATGAATTCACACATCAAAAAGAACTTTCTCAGAAAGCTTCTTTCTAGTTTTTATCTGAGGATATTTCCTTTGTCACCATAGGTTTCAATGTGATCCAAAATATTGCTTCTCTGATTCCCCAAAAACACTGTTAACAAACTCATCCATGAAAAGAATCGTGTAACTCTTTGAGATGAATTAACATATCACAAAACTGTTTCTCAGAAAGCTTCTTTCTATTTTTTATATGAGGATATTTCCTTTGTCATCCTAAGCTTCAATGGACTCCGAAATATCCCATTGCAGATTCGAAGTAAACAGTGTTAGCAAACTGCTCAATGAAAAGGACAGTGTAACTCTGTGAGATGAATTCAGACATCACAAAGCAGTTTATCAGAAAGCTTCTTTCTGGTTTTTATGTGAGGATACTTCCTTTTCCTACTTAGGTCTCAAGACGCTCCTAAATATCCCTTGCAGATTGCAGGAAAACAGTGTTAGAAAACTTCTCCATGAAAAGAATGGTGTAACTCTGTGAGATGAATTCCCACATCACAAAGAAGTTTCTCAGAAAGTTTCTTTCTAGATTTTATCTGAGGATATTTCCTTTATCACCATCGGCATTAATGCAATACAAATTATCCCTTCTCAGATTCCCCAAAAACAGTGCTATCACACTGCTCCATGAAATGAACCATGTAACTCTGTGAGATGTATTCACAAATCACAAAGCAGTGTGTCAAAAAATTCTTTCTAGTTTTCGTCTGAGGATATTTTCGTTTTCAACACGTGCCTCAATGCACTTGTGAATATACCTTGGCAGATTCCATGAAAATAGTGTTAGCAAACTGCTCCAAGGAAAACAAGGTGCAAATCTGGGAGATGAATTCAAACATCAGAAAGCAGTTTCTCAGAAAGCTTCAGCTATCCCTTCTCAGACACCACAGAAACAGTGATGCCAAAGTGCTCCCTCAATAGAAATGTTTAGCTCTATGAGATGAATGCACACATCACAAAGGAGTTTCTAGGAAAACTTCTTTCTAATTTTTATCTGAGAACATTTCCTTTTTCACTGTATTCCTCAATGTGCTTCCAAATATACCATTGCAGATTAAAGGAAAATTGTTCTAGCAAACTTCTCAATGAAAAAAACAGTGTTACTCAGTGTGGTGAATTCACACATCACAAAGCAGTTTCACAGAAAACTTCTTTTTGGTTTTTATCTGAGGATATTTCCTTTATCACCTTAGGTTTCAATGCTCTCTCAGATATCCCTTTGCAGATTCCATGAAAGCAGTCTTAGCAAACTTCTCAATGAAAAGAACAGTGTAACACTGTGAGATGAATTCGCACATCAGAAAACAGTTTCTCAGAAAGCTTCATTTTGGTTTTAATCTGTGGATATTTAATTTGTCACCATTGGCTTCAATGAGCTTCCAAATATCCTGTTGCAGATTCTGTGAAAACAGTGTTATCAAACTGCTCAATGAAAAGAATGGTTTAACACTGTGAGATGAATTCACACATCACAAAGCAGTTTCTCAGAAAGCTTCTTTCTAATTTTTATCTGTGGATATATTTTTTTCCAATATAGGCCTCAATACGCTCACAAATAACCCTTTGAAGATTCCACGAAAACGGTGTTAGCAAACTGCTCAATGAAAAGTACAGTGTAACTCTGTGAGATGAACTTACACATCACAAAGCAGTTTCTCAGAGCACTTCTTTCTAATTTTTGTCTGAGGATATTTGTTTATTTCACTACAGGCCTCATGCACTCCCAAATATCCCTTTGTAGATTCCATGAAAACAGTGTTAGCTTACTGCTCCATGAAAAGAAAGGTGTATTTCTGTGAGATGAACTCACATACCACAAAGATCTTTCTCAGAAGGTTTTTTCTAGTTCTTATCTGAGAATATTTCCTTTGTCACCATAGGCTTCAATGCGATCAAAAATATCCCTTCTCAGATTGCCCCAAAACAGTGCTACCAAACTGATCCATGAAAAGAATCGTGAAACTCTGTGAGATGAATTATCACATCAAAAATTGGTCTCTCAATATGCTTCTTTCTAGTTTTTATATGAGGCTATTTCGTTTGTCACCATAAGCTTCAATTCGCTCAGAAATAACCCATTGCAGAATCCTAAAAAAGAGTGTTAGCAAACTGGTAAATGAAAAGAACAGTGTGTCTCTGTGAGATGTATTCACACATCCCAAAGCAGTTTCTCAGAAAATTTCTTTCTAGTTTTTATCTTAGGATATTTCCTTATTCACCATATTCCTCAGAGTGCTCAGAAATATCCCTTTGCAGATTCCATGAAAACAGTGTTAGCAAACTGCTCAACTGAATGAACAGTGCAACACTGTGAGACGAATTCACACATCACAAAGCAGTTTCTCAGAAATCTTCTTTCTAGATTTTATCTGAGGATATTTCCTTTGTCACCATAGGTTTCAAAGTGATCCAAAGTATCCCTTCCTAGATGCAGCAAAAACAGTGCTACCAAACTGTTCCATGAAAAAAATGGTGTAAATTTGTGAGATGAATTAACACAACAGAAAGCAATTTCTCAGAAAGATTCTTTCTAGTTTTCATGTGAGGTTATTAACTTTGTCACCATAAGCTTCAACCCGCTCAGAAATATCAGATTGCAGATTGCAAGAAAACAGTGTAAGCCAACTGTGCAATGCAAAGAACAGTGTAACTCTGTGAGATGAATTCACACATCACAAAGAGCTTTCTCAGAAAGCTTCTTTCTAGTTTTAATCTGAGTATATTTCCTTTTTCACCATATTCCTCTATGCCCTCCCAAATATCCAATTGCAGATTAAATGAAAAAAGTTTTAGCAAACTTCTCAATGGAAAGAACTGTGTTACTCGGTGTCATGAATTCACACAACACAAAGCAGTTTCACTGAAAACTTCCTTTTGGTTTTTATTTGAGGATATTTCCTTTGTCAATATGGGCTTCAATGCGTTCCTAAATACGCTATTGCAGATTCCACAAAAACAGTGTTATCAAACTTCTCAATGACAAGAACGGTGTAACTCTTTAAGATGAATTCACACATCACAAAGCTGTTTCCCAGAAAGCTTCCATCTAGTTTTTACATGAGGATATTTGCTTTTTCACTATAGGCCTCAATGTATTCGAGAATATCTCATTGCATATTCCATGAAAACAGTGTTAGCCAACTGGTCCATGTAAAGAAAGGTGTAACTTTCTGAGATGAATTCATACATCACAAAGAACTTTCTCAGAAAGCTTCTTTCTCGTTTTTGTCTGAGGATATTTCCTTTGTCACTGTAGTCTTCAATGCAACTCAAAATATCCCTTCTCAGATTCTCCAAAAACGGTGCTACCACACTGATCCATGTAAACAATCATGTACCTCTGTGAGATGAATTAGCACATCACAAAGTGGTTTCTCAGAAAGCTTCTATTTTTTATATTTCCTTTTCCACCTTAAGATTCGATGTGTTCCCAAATATCCCTTCCCAGACACCACCAAAGCAGTAATGCCAAAATGCTCCCTCAGCACAAACTTTTAGCTCTATGAGATGAATGCAGACATTACAAAAGAGTCTCTCCAAAATCTTATCTCCTGTTTTTACCTGAAGGATTTTCTTTTTTCACAATTGGCCTCTATGTGTTCCCAAATATCCCTCTGCAGATTTCACAAAAAAAGGGCTATCAAACTACTCAATGAAAAGGAAGGTTTAACTCTGTGAGATAAATTCACCCATCACAAAGTAGTTTCTCAGGAAGCTTCTTCCCAGTTTTTATCTGAGGTAATTTTCTTTTTCACCATGGGCTTCAATGCCCTCCAAAATATCCCATCTCAGACCACAAAAACAGTGATGTCAAACTGCTCCCTCAATAGAAACGTTTAGCTCTATGAGATGAATGCACACATCACAAAGGAGTTTCTCATAAAGCTTCTCTTCACTTTTTACCTGAAAATATTTCCTTTTTCGCCAATGGACTCTATGTGCTCCTGAATATTCCTTTGCAGATTCCACAAAAACAGTGTGACCAAACTGCTTAATGAAAAGAAAGGTTTAACTCTGTGAGATAAATTCACCCATCACAAAGGAGTTTCTCAGAAAGCTTCTTTCTAGTTTAAATCTGAGGATATTTCCCTTTTCACCATAGGTTTCAATGTTCTCCCAAATGTCTCCTTGAAGATACCACAAAAACAGTGAGGATGAACTACTCAATTAAAAATAGATTATACTCTATGAGATGAATACACACATCACAGAACCATTTCTCAAGGAGCTTCTCTTAAGTTTTCATCTGAAGTTATTTACTTTCTCAGCATAGGCCTCTAGGAGCTCCCAAATATCCCTTTGCAGATTCCACAAAAGCAGTGCTAACAAACTGCTCAAAGAAAATAAAAGTGTAATTCTGTGTGATGAATTCATGTATCCCAAAGAAATTTCTCAGAAAGCTTCTTTCTAGTTTTTATCTGAGGATATTTTCTTTTCCACCATTGGCTTTCATGCGCTCCCAATTATCCCTTGTCAGACACTGCAAAAACAGTGATGCCAAACTTCTCTCTCAACAGAAAGCTTTACCTCTATGAGATGAATGCACGCATCACAAAAGAGTTATCAGACACGTTCTCTCCTGTTTTACCTGAAGATATTTCCTTTTTCAACATTGGCTTCTATCCGCTCCTGAATATCCCTTGTACATTCCACAAAAAGAGTGCTTAAAAACTGCTCAATGAAAACAAAGATTTAACTCTGTGAGATGAATTCGCCCATCACAAAACGGTCTCTCAGAAAGCTTCTTTCTAGTTTTTATCTGAGGTTATTTCCTTTTTCACCACAGGCTTCCCTGCACTCCGAATTTCCCTATGCAGATTCCACAAAAACAGGGCTACCAAAGTGCTCAATGAAAAGAATGGTTTACCTCTAGGAGATGAATTCACCCATAACAAAGAAATTTCTCAGAAAGCTCCTTTCTAGTTTTTATCTGTGCATATTTACTTTTCCACCATCAACCTCAATACGCTCCTAAATATGTCTTCTCAGACACCACAAAAACAGTGATGAAAAACTACTCAATCAACAAAGTGATTTATCTCTATGAGGTGAATGTGAGATGAATGCACATATCACAAAACACTTTCTCAAAAACCTTCTCACCAGTTTTTATCTGAAGATATTTCCTTTCTCACTATAGGCCTCTATGAGCTCCAGAAAATTCCGTTGCAGATTCCCCAAAAGAGTGCTACCAAACTGCTCAATGACAATAAAGGTGTAATTCTGTGAGGTGAATTAAGCCATCACAAAGTAGTTGTAAGATAGTTTTTTGCTAGTTTTTATCTGAGGATAAAAACTTTTTCACCATAGGCCTTTTTCACCATAGGCCTCAAAGCACTCCCAAATATCCCTTTGCAGATACTATGAAAACAGTGTTTGAAAAATGCTCCATGAAAAAAAACGGTGTAATTCTGTGAGATGAATTCACACATCACAAAGAACTTTCTCAGAAAGATTCTTTCTATTTTTTATCTAGGGATATTTCCTTTGACACCATAGATTGCAATGCACTCAAAAATATCCTATTGCAGATTCCACAAAAACAGTATTATCAAACTGCTTATTGAGAAGAATGGTGTAATTCTGTAAGATGAATTCCAACATCACAAAGCTGTTTCTCAGAAAGCTTCTTTCTAGTTTTTATCTGAGGATATTTCCTTTTTCACTATAAGCCTCAAGGTGCTTCAGAATATCCCATTGCAGATTCCATGAAAACAGTGTTAGCAAACTGCTCCGTGAAAAGAGAGGTGTAACTCCATGAAAAAAATAAACACCTCAAAAAGAACTTTCTCAGAAAGCTTCTGTCTAGTTTTACCTGAAGATATTTCCTTTGTCAACATTGGCTTTGATGCAATACAAAAATATTCCTTCTCATATTCCACAAAAGTACTGCTACCAAATTGATCCATGAAAAGGATTGTGTAACATTGTGTGATGAATTAACACATCATAAAGAGGTTTCTCAGAAAGCTCTGTCTAGTTTTTAAATGAAGATACTGTGTTTGTCACCATAAGCTTCAAAGCGCTGCTAAATATACCATTGCAGATTCCAAGAAAACAGTGTTAGCAAACTGCTCAATTAAAAGAACAATGTAACTCTGTGAGACGAATTCACACATCACAAAGAAGTTTCTCAGAAAACTTCTTGGTAGTTTTTTTCTGAGGCTATTGCCTTTTTCAACAAAGGCCTCAAGGCGCTCCCAAATATCCCTTTGCAGATTTCAGGGAAACAGTGTTAGCAAACTCCTCCATGGAAAGAAAGGTGTGTCTCTGTGAGGTGAATTCACAGATCACAAAGAACTTTCTCAGAGCTCCTTTCTAGTTTTTATTTGAGGATACTTCCTTTGTCACCATAGGCTTCAAAGTGATACAAAATATCCCTTCTCAGCTTCCCCAAAAACAGTGCTACCAAACTGTTCCATGAAAAGAATCGTGTAACTCTGTGAAATGAAACAACACGTCACAAAAGGGATTCTCAGATAGTTTCTTTCTAATTTTTAAATGAGGATATTTCCTTTTGCACTATGGGCCTTAATGTCCTCCGGAATATCCCACTGCAGATTCTATGAAAGCAGTATTAGCAAATTTCTCTGTGAAAAATAAGGTGTAAATCTATGAGATGAGTTCACACATCACAAAGCAGTTTCTCAGAAATTTTCTTTTTTATTTTTGTCTGAGGCTATTGAATTTGTCACCATAGGCTTCAATGTGCCCCCAAATATCCTACAGCAGATTCCATGAAAACAGTGTTATTAAACTGCTCAATGAAAAGAACAGTGTAACTCTGTGAGATGAATTCACATATCACAAGGCACTTTCTTAGAAAGCTTCTTTCTAATTTTTATCTGAGGATATTTCCTGTTTCACCATAGGCCTCAGTGCACTCCCAAATATCCCATTGTAGATTCCAGGAAAACAGTATTAGCAAGCTGCACAATGAAAAGAAAGGTGTAACTCTGTGAGATAAATTCACACATTATAAAGAACTTTCTCAGAAATTTTCTTTCTAGTATTTATCTGTGGATATTACCTATGTCACCATAGGCTTCAATGCAATCCAAAATATCCCTTCTCATATTCCCCAAAAACAGTGCTATCAAACTGTTCCATATGTGCCTCATATTCCCCAAAAACAGAGCTACCAAACTGTTCCATATGTGCTACCGAACTGTTCCATGGTAAAAAGGATATGTTCTTTTTACCATAAGCCTCAATGCACTCCATAACATCCCCTTGCAGATTCCACGAAAACAGTGTTAGCAAACTTCTCAATGAAAAGAACGGTTTAACTCTGTGAGATGAATTCACATATCACAATGCAGTTTATCACAAAACATCTTTCTAGTTTTTATATGAGGGTGTTTCCTTTTTCACCATATTCCTCAATGCATTCTCGAATATCCCATTGCAGAATAAATGAAAAAAGTGTTAGCAAACTTCTCAATGAAATAAAAGGTATAACCCTGTGAGGTGAATGCACACATCACAAAGCCATTTCACAGAAAGCTTCTCTTTGCGTTTTATCTGAGGATAGTTCCTTTGTCACCATACGCATAAATGCACAACAAAATCTCCTATTGCAGATTCCACAAAAACAGTGTTATCAAACTGCTCCATGAGAAGAAAGGTGTAACTCTGTGAGACGAATTCACACATCACAAGGAACTTTCTCAGAAAGCTTCTTTCTAATTTTTAGCTGAGGATATTTCTTTTGTCATTGTAGGCTTCAATGCGATCCAAAATATCCCTTCTCAGATTCCCCAAAATCAGTGCTACCAAACTGATTTATGAAAAGAATCGTGTAACTCTGTGAGATGTAATAACATTTCACAAAGTGGTTTCTCAGAAAGCTTCTTTCTAATTTTTATATGAGGATATTTCCTTTTTCACTATAGGCCTCAATGTGCTCCAGAATATCCAATTGCAGATACCATGAAAAGGGTGTTAACAAGCTGCCCCATGAAAAGAGAGGTGTAACTCTGTGAAGTGAATTCACACATCACCAAGAAGTTTCTCAGAAAGATTATTTCTAGTTTTAGTATGAGGATATTTCCCTTTTCACCATTTGCCTCAATTTGCTCACAAATATCCCTTTGCAGTTTCCACAGAAATGGTGTTGGCAAACTGCTCCATGGAAAGCAATGTGTAACACTGTGTGATGAATTGACGTATCACAATGCAGTTTCTCAGAGAACTTCTTTCTTGTTTGTATCTAAGGATGCTTCCTTTTTCACCATATTCCTCAATATGCTCTCAAATATCGCATTGCAGAATAAAGGAAAAAAGTTTTAACAAACTTGTTAATGTAAAGAATGGTGTAACTCTGTGAGATGTATTCACACATCACAAGCCGTTTCTCAGAAAGTTGCTTTTTGGTTTTTATCTGAGGACAGTTCCTTTGTCACCATAGATTTCACTGCACTCCCAAATATCCTACTACAGATTCCGGGAAAGCAGTGTTATCAAATTGTTCCATAAGAAGAAAGGTTTAACTTTGTAAGATGAATTCACACATCACAAAGAACTTTCTGAGAAAGATTATTTCTAGTTTTTATCTGAGGATATTTTCTTTGTCACCATAGGCTTCCATGCCATCCAAAATATCCCTTCTCAGATGCCCCAAAAACCGTACTACCAAACTGATCCATTAAAAGTGTCATGTAACACTGTGAGGTGAATTAGCATATCACAAAGTGGTTTCTCAGAAAGCTTCTTTCTAGTTTTTATATGAGGATATTTTCTTTTTTGCCATAAGTTTCAATATACTCTGAAATATCCCATTGCAGATTCCAAGAAAACAGTGTTAGCAAACTGCTGAATGAAAAGAACAGTGTAATTCTGTGAGATTATTGCACACACCACAAAGCAGTTTCTCAGAAAGTTTCTTCTTGGTTTTTATCTGAGGATATTTCCTTTGTAACCATAGGCTTCAATGCTCTCCCAAATATCCTATCGCAGATTCCACGAAAGCTGTTTTATCAAACTGCTCAATGAAAAGAATGATGTAAGTGTTTGAGATGAATTCTCATATCACAAAGCAGTTTCTCAGAATGCCTCTTTCTAGTTTTCATCGGAGGATATTTCTTTTTTCACTATAGTCCTCAATGTGCTCCCAATTATCCCTTTGTCGTTTCAAGGAATAAAATGTTACCAAACTGCTCCACAAAAAGATAGGTGTATCTCTGTTAGATGAATTCACACATCACAAAATACTCTCTTAGAAAGTTTCTTTGTAGTTTTTATCTGAGGATATTTCCTTAGTCACCATAGGCTTCAATGCAATCCAAAATATCCCTTCAAATATTCCCAAAAACAGTGCTACCAAACTGATCCTTGAAAATAATCATAGAACTCCGTGATATGAATTTACATATCACAAAGTGGTTTCTTAGAAAACTTCTTTTTGATTATTATCTGATTATATTTTCTTTGTCACAACAGGCTTCAAAGTGCTCCTGAATATCCTATTGCAGAATCCACGAAAACAGACTTATCAAATTGCTCGATGAGAAGAACGGTCTAACTCTGTGAGATGAATTCACACATCACAATGCAGTTTTACAGAAAGCTCCTTTCTAGTTTTTATCTGAAGATATTTCCTTTTTCACCACAGGCCTCAATGCACTCCCTAATATCCCATTGGGGATTCCACAAAAACAATGTTAGCAAACTGCTCCATGAAAAGAAAGGTGTAACTGTGTGAGTTGAATTCACACATCACAAAGAACTTTCTCAAAAACCTTCGTTCTAGTTTTTATCTGAGGATATATCCTCTATTACCATAGGCTTCAATGTGATCCAAAATATCCTTTCTCAGATTCCTCAAACACAGTGCTACCAAACTGATCCATGAAAAGAATCATGCAACTCTGTGAAATGAATAAATACATAACAGCAGAGTCTCTCAGAAAGCTTCTTTCTGGTTTTAATCTGGGGATATTTCCTTTGTTACAATAGCCTTCAATGTGATCAAAAATATTCCTTTTCATGTTCTGCAAAAACAGTACTACCAATGTGCTCCATGAAAAGAATCGTGTAAATCTGTGAGATGAATTCAAAGTCACAAAGCAGTTTCTCAGAAAGATTCTTTCTAGTTTTTATATGATGTTGTTTCATTTGTCACCTTAAGCTTCAATGCAGTCCGAAATATCCCATTGCAGATTCCTAGAAAATAGTGTTGGCAAACTCTTCACTGAAAATAACAGTGTAACTCTCATCTGACAAAGGGCTGGTCCAGAACCTAAAAGAACCCAAAAATTTACAAGAAAAAACAAAACTCAACCCCATCAAAAGTGGGCAAAGGATATGAACAGACATTTCTCAAAAAAGAGGACATTCATACAGCCAACAGACATATGAAAATGCCCATCATCACTAGCCATCAGAGAAATGCAAATCAAAAACCACAATGAGATACCATCTCACACCAGTTAGAATGGCGCATCATTAAAAAAGTCAAAACAACAGGTGCTGAGTAGGATGTGGAGAAATAGGAACACTTGCCACCGTTGGTGGGATTGTAAAACTAGTTCAACCATTATGGAAAACAGTATGGCGATTCCTCAAGGATCTAGTACTAGAGGTACCATATGACTCCAGCCATCCCATTACTGGGGATATACCCAAGTTGATTAGTAAATTATGCTGCTATAAAGAATACATGCACACGTATGTTTATTGCAGCACTCATTCACAATAGCAAAGACTGAATCAACCCAAATGTCCATCAGTGACAGATTGGATTAAGAAAATGTGGCACATATACACCATGGAATACTATGCAGCCATAAAAAGGATGAGTTTGCGTCCTTTGTAGGACATGGATGCAGCTGGAACCATCATTCTTAGCAAACTATCACAAGAACAGAAAACCAAAACAAATCGCATGTTCCTCACTCATAGGTGGGAACTGAACAAATCTGAGATCACTTGACTCAGAAGGGGAACATCACAATCAAAGCCTGGAGGGGAGGGGGAGGGATTGCATTGGGAGTTATACCTGATGTAAAATGACGAGTTGATGGTAGCAGACTAACATGGCACGCATAAGCATATGTAACAAACCTGGGTAATGTTATGCACATGTACCCTACAACTTAAAGTATAATAATAATAAATAAATTAAAAAAAAAAAAACAGTGTAACTCTGTGAAATGAATTCACACATCACAAAGCAGTTTCTCAAAAAACTTCTTTCTAGTTTTTATCTGAGGATAATTCCTTTTTAACCACAAGACTCAATGCACTCGCAAATATCCCTTTGCAGATTCCACGAAACCAGTGTTAGCAAACTGATCCATGAAAGTAAAGGTGTAACTCTGTGAGATGAATTCACACATCACAAAGAACTTTCTCAGAAAGATTCTTCCTAATTTAATCTGAGGATATTTCCTTTGTCACCACAGTGTTCAAAGCGATCCAAAATATCCCGACTGATTCCCCGAAAATAATGCTACCAAACTGACCCATGAAAAGGATGGTGTAACTCTGTGAGATGAATTGACACATCCAAAAGCAGTTTCTCAGAAAGTTTCTTTCTATTTTTTACTTGAGGATACTTTCTTTGTCACCATAAACTTCAATGTGCTCCTAAATATCCCATTGCAGACTCCATAAAACAGTCTTAGCAAACTGCTCATATAAAAGAACAGTGTAACTCTGGGAGATGAATTCACACGTCACAAAACAGTTTCTCATAAAGCTTCTGTCTAGTTTTTCTATGAAGATATGTCCTTTTTCACCATAGGCCTCAATGAGCTCCCAAATATCCCTTTGTAGAATCCACGAAAAAAATGTTAGGAAACACCTCCATAAAAAGAAATGTGTAACTCTGTGAGATGAATTCACACATCACAAAGGAGTTTCTCAGAAACTTTCATTCTTGTTTTTAACTGAGGATATTTCCTTTGTCACCTTAGGCTTCAATACAATCCAAAATATCCCTTTGCAGATTCCTCAAAAACAGTACTACCAAACTGCTCCATGAAAAGAATCATGTAACTCTGTGAGATGAATTAACACATCATGTAGCAGTTTCTCAGAAAGCTTCTTTTTCTTTTTCATCTGAGGATATTTCCCTTGTCACCATAGGATTCAATGCACTCCCAAATACACTATTGCACATTCCAAGAAAACAGTGTTATCAAACTGCTCAATGAAAAGAGCTGTGTAACCCTATGAGATGAATTCATACATCACAAAACAGCTTCTCAGAAAGTTTCTTTCTAGTTTTAACTGAGGATATTTCTTTATTCACTACAGGCCTGAATGTGCTCCAAAATATCCCTTTGCAGATTCCAAGAAAACAGTGTTAGCAAACTGATCAATGAAAAGAAAGGTGGAACTCTGTGAGATGAATTCACATATCACAAAGTAGTTTCACAGAAATTTTCCTTGTGGTTTTCATCTGAGGATATTTCCTTGTCTCCATAGGCTTCAATGCACTCACATACATCAATTTGCGGATTCCTGGAAGAAAGTGTTAACATGCTGCTTCAGGTAAAGAATCGTGTAACTCTGTGAGATGAATGCACACATCACAATGTAGTTTCTCAGAAAGCTTCTTTTTAGTTTTATCTGAGGATGTTTAATTTGTCACCATAGGGTTCAATGCGATGCAAAATATCCCTTCTCAGATTCCCCAAAAAGAGTGCTAACAAAATACTCCAAGAAATGAATCATGTAACTCTGAGAGATGAATTCACAAATCACAAAGCAGTTTCCCAGAAAGCTTCTTTCAATTTTCTGCATGAGGATATTCCTTTGTCAGTATAAGCTTCAATGCGCTCCAAAATATCCCATTGCAGATTCCGAGAAAACAGTGTTAGCAAACTCTTCACTGAAAAGAGCAGTGACACACTGCGTGATGAATTCACACATCACAAACCAATTTCTCAGAAAGTTTCTTTCTAGTTTTTATCTGAGGATATTTCCTTTTTCACCATAGGCCTCAATGTGCTCCTGAATATCCCTTTGCAGATGCCAATAAAACAGTGTTAGCAAACTGCTCTGTGATTAGAAAGGTTTAAATCCATCACATGAATTCACACAACACAAGGAACTTTCTCAGAAATCGTCTTTCTACTTTTTATCATAGGTTATTTCCTTTGTCACCATAGGCGTCAATGTGATCCAAAATAATCCTTCTCAGATTCCCCAAAAGCATTGAAACCAAACTGCTCCATGAAATGATTGTATCTCTGTGAGATGAATTCACACATCACAGAGAAGTTTCTCTGAAAGCTTTTTCTAGTTTTAATCTGCGAATCTGTAACTCTGTTAACTGAATTCACACATCACAAAGTAGGCTCTCAGAAAGCTTGTATTTGTTTTTTATCTCATTATACTTTATTTGTCAACATTGGCGTCAATGCACTCCCAAATGTCCTATTGCAGACTCCACGAAAAGACTCCACTCTTTTCTTTTCTTTCTTTTCTCAAAGAAAAGAGTGGTGTAACTGTGTAAGATGAATTCACACATCAAAAAGCAGTTTCTCGGAAAGCTTCTTTTTGGTTTTTCCATGAGTACATTTCTTTTTTCAATATAGGTCTCAATGCCCTCCCTTGTATCCCTTTATAAATTCCACAAAAACTGTGTTAGCAAACTGCTCCATGAAAGGAAACGTGTAACTCTGGGATGAATTCACATATCCCAAAGAACTTTCTCAGATTGCTTCTTTCTAGTTTTTATCTGAGGATATGTCATTTGTCACCATAGACTTCAATGCGCTCCTAAATATCCAATTGCAGATTCCAAGAAAACAGTCTTAGCAAATTGCTCAATGAAAAGAATAGTGTAACTCTCTGACATGAATTCACACATCATGAAGCAGTTTCTCAGAAAGATTTTTCTAATTTTTGTCTGAGTGTATTTCCTTTTTCACACTAAGCTTCATTGTGCTCCAAAGTATGTTATTGTAGATTCCAAGAAAACGGTTTTAGCAAACTTCCCCATGAAAAGAACAGTGTATCTCTCTGTGTTGAATTTGCAAACTGCAAAGCAGTTTCTCAGAAAGCTTCTTTCAATTTTTTCTATGAGGATATTTCCTTTTTCACTATAAGCCTCACAGTGCTCCCAGTATCCCTTTCCAGATTCCACAAAAATTGTGTTAGCAAATTGCTCCATGAAAAGTAAGGTGTAACACTGTGAGATGAATTCATGCAACATAAAGAACTTTCAGAGAAACTTCTTTCTAGTTTTTCTCTGAGGATGTTTTCCTTGTCACCGTAGGCTTCAAGGAGTTAAAAAATGTTCTTTCTCGGATTCCCCAAAAACCTTGCTATCAGATTAATCCGTGAAAAGAATTGTGTTACACTGTGAGATGAATTAACACATCTCCTAGCAGTTTCTTAGAAATCATCTTTCTAGTTTTTATATGAGTATATTTCCTTTGTCACCATAGGCTTCAATGTGATCCAAAATATCCCTTCTCAGATTCCCCGAAAACAGTGCTACTGAACTGCTCCATGAAAAGAATCATGCAACTCTGAGATGAATTCACAAATTACAAAGGATTTTCTCAGAAACCTTCTCTCTAGTTATTGTCTGAGGGTATTTCCTTTGTCACCATAAGCTTCAATGCACTCCAAAATATACCATTGCAGATTCCAAGAAAGTAGTGTTAGCAAACCACTCATTGAAAAGAACAGTGTAACTCTGTTAGATAAGTTCAGACATCCCAAAGCATTTAGTTTCTCAGATAGCTTCTTTTCCGTTTTTATCTGAGGATATTTCCTTTGTCACCATAGGCTTCAATGCAATCCAAAATATCCCTTCCCACATTCCCGAAAAACAGGGTTAACAAACTGCTCCAGGAAAAGAATCATGTAACTCTGTGCAATGAATTCGCAAATCACAGAGCAGTCTCTCAGAAAGTTTCTTTCTAGTTTTTGTCTGAGGATATTTCCTTTTTCACAATAAGCTTCAATGCACTCCAAAATATCAAGTTGCAGATTCCAAGAAAACAGTGTTAGCATACTGCTCCATGAAAAGAAAGGGGTAACACTGTGAGTTGATTTCCCACATCACAAAGAAATTTCTCAGAAAGCTTCTTTATCATTTTTATCTGAGGATTATTCTTTTGTCACCATAGCCTTCAATGCGATCCAAAATATTCCTTCTCAGATTCCCCAAAAACAGTGCTACCAATCATCTCCATGAAAAGTAAGGTGTAACTCTGTGAGTTGAATTCAAGCTTGTGTCTCTGTGAGACAATTTCACACATCACAAAGAACTATCTCAGAAAGCATCTTGTTACTTTTTATCTGAGGATATTTCCTTAGTAACCATAGGCGTCAATGCCATCCAAAATATCCCTTCTCAGATTCCCCCAAAACAGTGCTAGCAAACTGATCCAAGAAAAGAATCATGTAACTCTGTGAGAACATTTAATACATCCAAAAGTGGTTTCTCAGAAAGCTTCTTTCTAGTTTTTGTCTGAGGATATTTCCTTTACCAACATAGGCCTCAATGCACTCAAAAATATCCCTTTGCAGATTCCATGAAAACAGTGTTAGCACACTGCTCCAAGAAAAGTAAGGTGTAACACTGTGAGATGAATTCCCACATCACAAATAACTTTGTCCAAAAGCTTCTTTTTTGTTTATATCTGCAGATATTTCCATTTTCACCAGAGGACTCAGTGCCCTCCCAAATATTCCTTTGAAGATTCGGCAAAAGCAGGGTTAGAAAACTGCCCCATGGAAAGAAAGGTGTAACACTGTGAGATAAATTCATACATCACAAAGGACTTTCTCAGAAAGTTTCTTTCTAGTTTTAATATCAGGATATTTCCTTTGTCACCATAGGCTTCAATGTGATCCTAAATATCCCTTCTAAGATGTCCCAAAAACAGGGTTAGAAAACTTCTCCATGAAAAGAACAGTGTATATCTGTGAAATGAATTCACACAACATAATGAAGTTTCTCAGAAACCTTCCTTATGGTTTTTATCTGCAGATATTTCCTTTGTCATCATAGGCTTCAATGTACTCCCAAACACCCTATTGCAGATTTCACAAAAACAGTGTTAAGTATCTGCTCAATGAGAAAAATGTTATATCTCTGTGAGATGAAATTGCACATCATTAACAGTTTCTCAGAATGTTTCTTTCTAGTTTTTATCTCAGGATATTTCCTTTTTCACCATATGCCTCAATGCGCTCCCCAGTATCCCTTTACAGATTCCACAAACACAGTGTTAGCATTATACTCCATGAAAAGACAGGTGTACCTCAGGGAGATGAATTAACACATCACAAAGCAGTTTCTCATAAAGCTTCTTTCCAGTTTTTATATGATTTTATTTCCTTTGTCATCATAGGCTTCAATGTGATCCAAAATATTCTTTCTGCGATTCCCCAAAAACATTGATAACAGACTGATCTACGAAAAGAATCATGTAGCTCTGTGACATGAATTACAACATCACAAAGCCGTTTCTCAGAAAGCTTCTTTCTTGTTTTTATTTGAGGATATTTCTGTTTCCACCATAAGCTTCAATGTGCTCTGAAATATACCATTGCAGATTCCAAGAAAACAGGGTTAGCAAACTGCTCAATGAAAAAGATAGTATAACTATGTGAGATGAATTCACAAATCAGGAAGTAGTTTCTCAGAAAGTTTCTCTCTACTTTTATCTGAGGATATTACCTTGTTCACCTTAGGCCTCAAAGTGCTCCCAAAAATCCCTTTGCAGATTCCAAGAAAACACTGTTAACACACTTCTGCATGAAAAGAAATGTGCAACTCCGTGACATGAATTCACACATCACAAAGAACTTTCTCAGAAACCTTCTTTCTAGTTCCTATCTGAGGATATTTCATTTGTCACCTTAGGCTTCAATTCGATCCAAAATATTCCTTCTGAGATCCCCAAAAATTGCGTTACCATACTAATCCATGTAAAGAATTGTGCAACTCTGTGAGATGAATTAACACATCACAAAGCAGTTTCTCAGAAGGCTTCTTTCTACTTTTCATATGACGACATCTCCTTTATCACCATAAGCTTCAATGGATTCAAAATATCCCATTGCAGATTCCAAGAAAAATGTTAGCAAACTACTCAATGACAAGAACAGTGTAACTCTGTGAGGTGAATTCAGTCAACACAAAGCAGTTTCGCTGAAAGCATTTTTCTACTTTTTATCTGAAGATATTTCATTTTCACCATAGGCCTCAATGGGCTCCCAAATATCCCTTAGCAGCTTCTACAAAAAGAGTGTTAGCAAACTACTCAGTGAAAAATACAGTGTAGCACTGTGAGATGAATTCACACATCACAAAGAACTTTCTCAGAAAGATTATTTCCAGTTTTTATCTGAGCATATTTCCTTTTTTACCATAAGCTTCAATGTCATTCAAAATATACCATCTCAGATAGCCCAAAAACAGTGCCACCAAACAGCTCCATGAAAAGAATCGTGTAATTCTGTGAGATGAATTCACACATCACAAAGTAATTTCTCAGAAAGCTTCTTGTGCTTTTTCTGTGAGGAAATTTCTTTTGTCACCATGGACTTTAATGCACTCCCTAATATCCTATTGCAGATTCCATGAAAACTGTCACCAAACTGGGCAATGAAAAGAACGGTGTACCACTGTGAGATGAATTCAGACATCACAAAGCAGGTTCACAGAAAGCTTCTTTCTAGTTTTTTTCTGAGGATATTTAGTTTTTCACTATAGAAAACATTGCACCCCGAAATGTCCCTATGCAAATTTCATGAAAACAGTGTTAGCACACTCCTCCAAGAAAGGAAAACTTTAACACAGTGAGATGAATTAACACATCATGAAACAGTTTCTCAGAAAGCTTGTTTGTGTTTTTATGACGATAATTCCTTTGTCACCATAGCCTTCAATGCGATCCAAAAAATCCCTTCTCAGATTCCTCAAAACACTGCTACCAAAATTATCCATGAAAAGAATCGTGTAGCTCTGTGAAATGAATTAGCACATGACAAAGCAGTTTCTCAGACAGCGTCTTTCTTCTTTTTAAAAGAGGATGTTTCCTTTGCCACCATAAGCTTCAATGCACTCAGAAATATTCCATTGCAGATTGCAAGAAAACAGTTTTAGCAAACTGCTCAATGAAAAGAACAGTATAACTCTGTGAGATGAATTCACAAATCACAAAGCAGTTACTCAGAAAGATTCTTTCTAGTTTTTATCTGAGAAGATTTCCTTTATCACCATAGGCCTCAAAGTGCTCCCAAATATCCCTTTGCAGATTGCACGAAAACAGTGTTGGCAAACTGCTCCATGAAAAGAAAGGTGTAACACTGTGTGATGAATTGGCATATCACAAAGAACTTTCTCAGAAAGCTTCTTTCTGGTTTTTATCTGAGGCTATTTCCTTTGTCACCATAGACTTCAATGAGATCCAAAATACCCCTTCTCAGATTCCCCCAAAACATTGCTACCAAACTGATTCATGAAAAGGATTATGTAACTCTGTGAGATGAATTAACTCTTCACAAATAAGTTTCTCAGATAGCTTTCTTTTGAGTTTGTATCTGAGGATATTTCGTTTGTCACCATAGGCTTCAATGTGATCCAAAATATAGTTTTTCAGATTCCCCAGAAACAGTGTCTATAACCTGCTTCATAAAAAGAATCATGTAACACTGTGAGATCAAATCAGAAATCACAAAGCAGTTTCTCATAAAGCTTCTTTCTAGTTTTTGTCTGAGGATAGTTCCTTTTTCACCATAGGACTCAATGAGCTCACGAATATCCCTATGCAGATTCCACGAAAAGAGTGTTAGCAAACTGCTCCATGAAAAGAAAGGTGTAACTCGGTGAGATAAATTCACAATTCAGAAGGCTTTTTCTCAGAAAGCTTTTTTCTGTTTTTTTTCTGGGGATATTTCCTTTGCCACCCTATTCTTCAAGGTGCTCCCAAATATCCTATTTCAGATTCCACAAAAACAGTGTTATCAATCTCATCAATGAAAACAACAGTATATCACTGTGAGGTGAATTCACATAATCAAAATTAGTTTCTCAGAAATCTTCTTTCTAGTTATTATCTGAGAATATTTCCTTTTTCACGCTAGGCCTCAATGCACTCCCATATATCACTTGCAGATTCCACAAAAACAGAGTTTACAAACTGCTCCATGAAAGTAGAGGTGTAACTCTGTGAAATGAATTCACACATCATGAAGCAGTTTCTCAGAAAGCTACTTCCTAGTTTTTTTATGAGTATATATTTTTTCCCACTATAAGCATCAAAGTGCTCCCAAATATCCCTTTGCAAATTCCAAGAAAACAGTGTTAGCAAACTGCTCCATTAAAAGAAAGGTATAATTCTGTGGGATGAATTCACATATCACAAAGAACTTTGTCAGAAAGTTTCTTTCTAGTACTTATCTGAGAATATTTCGTTTGTCACCATATTCATCAAAGTGATCCAATATATCCCTTATCAGATTCCCCAAAACAGTGCTACCAAACTGATCCATGAAGAGAATCCTGTAACTCTGCAAGATGAGTTAACACATCACAAAACGGTTTCTCAGAAATCTTCTTTCTAGTTTTTATATGAGGATATTTCCTTTGTCATCTTAAGCTTCAACACGCTCTGAAATATCAGATTGCAGATTCCAAGAAAACAGTGGTAGAAAACTGCTCAATGAAAATAACAGTGTAACGCTGTGAGATGAATTCACACACCATAAGGAGGTTTCTCAGTAAGTTTCTTTTGGTTTTTGTCTGAGGATATTTCCTTTTACACAGTCGGCCTCAACTCGCTCTCAAATTTCCCTTCGCAGATTGCATGAAAACAGTGTTAGCAAACTTTTCCATGAAAAAAAAACGTGTAACTCTGTGAGATGAATTCACATGTCAAAAAGAACTTTCTGATAAATCTTCTTACTAGTTTTTATCTGGGTATATTTCCTTTGTCACCATAGGCTTCAATGAGATCCAAATTATCCCTTCTCAGATTGCCCAAAAACAATGTTACCAAACGGATCCATGAAAATAATCATGTAACTCTGTGAGATGAGTTAGGTCTTCCCACAACAGTTTCTCAGAAAGATTTTGTGTAGTTTTTATCTGAGGATATTTCCTTTGTTACCGTAGACTTCAATGTGATCCAAAATATCCCTTCTCAGATTCCCCAAAACAGTGCTACCAAACTTCTCCAAGAAAAGAATCATGTCACACTGTGAGATGAATTCACAAATCATGAAGTAGTTTCTCAGAAATCTTCTTTCTAGTTTTTGTCTGAGGATAGTTCCTTTTTCACCATAGGTCTCAATGCTCTCGTGAATATCTCTTTGCAGATTCCACGAAAAGAGTGTCAGTGAGCTGCTCCATGAAAAAAAGGTGTATCTCTGTGAGATGAAATCACACATAACAAAACAATTTCTCAGAAAGCTTCTTTCTGGGTTTTGTCTGGGGATATTTCCTTTGTCACCATATTCTTCAATGTGCTCCCAAATATGCTATTGCAGATTCCACGAGAACAATGTTATCAAACGCCTCAATGAAGACAACCGTATATCTCTGTGAGTTGAATCCACACATCCCAAAGTAGTTTCTCAGAAATCTTCTTTCTAGTTTTTTTCTGAGGATATTTCCTTTTTCACCATAGACCTCAATGCACTCCCATATATCATTTTGTGGATTCCACAAGAACAGGGTTTGCAAACTGCTCCATGAAAAGAAAGGTGTAACTCTGTGAGATGAATTCACACATCACAAATAACTTTTTCAGAAGGCTTCCTTCTAGTTTTTATCTGAGGATATTTCCTTTGTCACCATAGACATCAATGCAATCCAACATATTCCTCCTCAGATTCTCCAAAAACAGTGCTACCAGTCATCTCTATGAAAAGTACAGTGTAACTCTGTTAGTCAAATTCAAGCATCACACAGCTGTTTCTCAGAAATCTTCTTTCTAGTTTTTGTATGAGGTTATTTCCTTTTGTGCCATTGGCCTCAATGCACTTGCAAATACCCCTTTGCGGATTCCACGAAACTAGTGTTTGCAAGCTGCTCCATGAACAGAAAGGTGTACATCTGTGAGTTGAATTCACACATCACAAAGAAGTTTCCCAGAAAGCTTCTTTTTGTTTTTTTTTCTTAGGATATTTCCTTTGTCACCTTAGGCTTCAATGTGCTCCCAAATATCTTGTTGCAGATTATACGAAAACAGTGTTATCATACTGCTCATTGAAAACAACAGTGTAACTCTGTGAGATGAATTCCCACATCCAAAAATTGCTTATCGGAAAGCTTCTTTCTAGATTTTATCTGAGAATATTTACTTTTTGACCATAGGCCTCAATGTGATCTGTAATGTCCCATCGCAGATTCCATGAAAAAAAGGTTAACACACTTCCCCATGGAAAGAACAGTATAATTCTGTGAGGTTAATTCATGCATCACAAATAACTTTCTCAGAAAGCTTCTTTCTAGCTTTTATCTGAGGATATTCCCTTGGCCACCATATTTTTCCTTGCGATCCAAAATATCCCTTCTCATTTTACCCAAAAACAGTGCTACCAAACAGATCCATGAAAGGAGTCATGTAAGTCAGTCAGATGAATTAACACATCACGAAGCGGTTTCTCAGAAAGCTTCTTACTAGTTTTTATGTGAATATATTTCCTTTATCACCATAAGTTTCATTGGGCTCTGAAATATCCCATTGCAGATTCCAAGAAAACAGTGTTTGCAAGCTGCTCAATGAAAAGAACAGTATAACTTTGTGAGATAAATTGACACAATACAAACCAATTTCTCAATAGGCTTCTTTTTGGTTTTCATCTAATTATGTTTCCTTTGTCACCATAGGCTTCAATGTGCTCTGAAATATCCCATTGCAAATTCCAAGAAAACAGTGTTACCAAACTTCTCAATGTAAACCACTGTGTAACTCTATGAGATGAATGCACATATCACAAAGCAGTTCCTCAGAAAGATTGTTTCCAGTTTTTAACTGAGAATATGCCCTTTTTCAACATAGATCTCAATACACTCCCAAATATCCCTTTGAAGAATACACCAAAAGAGTATTAGCAAATTGCTAAATGAAAAGAAAATTGTACCTCTGTGAGTTGAATTCACACATCATGAAAAACTTTCTCAGAAAGCTTCTTTCTAGTTTTCATCTGAGAATGTTCCCTCGGTCACCGTAATTTTCATTGTGATCCAAAATATCCCTTCTCAGTTTACCCAAAAACAGTTCTACCAAATAGATCCATGAAAGGAGTCGTGTAAGTCAGTGAGATGAATTAACACATCACAAAGCGGTTTCTCAGAAAGCTTCTTACTAGTTTTTATATGAATATATTTCTTTTGTCACCATAAGTTTCAATGTGCTCTGAAATATCCCATTGCAGATTCCAAGAAAAGAGTGTTAACAGACTGCTTAATGAAAAGAACAGTGAAACACTGTGACACGATTTCACACATCACAAATCAGTTTCTCAGAAAGCTTCTTTCTAGTTTTTATCTGAGGATATTTCTTTTTTCACTGTAGACCTCAATGCGTTCCCAAATATCCCTTTGCAGATTCCATGAAAACAGTGTTAGCAAATTGCTCCATGAAAAGAACGGTGTACTTCTGTGACATGAATTCACACATCACAAAGAACTTTCTCAGAAAACTTCTTTCTAGTTTCAATCTGAGGATATTTCCTTAGTCACCATAGATATCAATGCCATCCAAAGTATCCCCTCTCAGATTCCCCAAAAACCTTGCTACCTAATTGATCCATGAAAGGAATCATGTAACTCGGTGAGAATTAACACATCACAAAGTGGTTTCTCAGAAAGTTTCTTTCTACTTTTTATATGAGGATATTTCCTTTGTCACCATAAGATTCAATGCACTCTGAAACATCCCATTGCAGATTCCGATAAAGCAGTGCTAGCAAACTACTCAATGAAAAGAACAATGTAACTCTGTGACATGATATTACACATCACAAAGAAGACCCAGAAAGCTTCTTTCTAGGTTTTTCTGAGGATATTTCCTTTTTTTACAATAAGCGTCAATGTTCTCTGAAATATACAATTTCAGATTCCAATGAAACAGTGCTAGCAAACAGCTCAATGAAAAGCACAATGTAACTCTGTGACTTGAATTCACACAACACAAAAACTTTTCTCAGAAAGCTTCTTTTTTGTTTTGCTCTGAGAATATTTCCTTTGTCACCTTAGGCATCAATGTGCTCCCACATTTCCTGTTGCAGATTCCACGAAAAGAGTGTTGTCACCCTGCACAATGAATAGAATGGTACGACTCTGTGAGATGAATTCACATATCATAAAGCAGTTTCTCGGAAAGCATCTTTATCATTTTTATCTGAGGATATTTCCTTTTTCACTATAGGCCTCAAAGCACTCCCAAATATCCCTTTGCAGATTCCATGAAAATTCAATTAGCAAACTGTCCCATGAAAAGAAAGGTTTGACTCTGTGAGATAATTTCACACATCACAAAGAACTGTCTCAGAAAGATTCTTTCTTTTTTTTTCTAAGGATATTTCCTTAGGCACCATAGACTTCAATGCAATAAAATGTATCCCCTCTCAGATTGCCGAAAAACAGTGCTACCAAACTCATCCATGAAAAGAATTGTGTAACTCAGTGAGAATTAACAAATCACAAAGCAGTTTCTCAGAAAGTTTCTTTCTAGTTTTTATATGAGGATATTTCCTTTGTCACCATAAGCTTCAATGCACTCCAAATTATCCCATTCAGATTCCAAGAAAACAGTGTTAGCAAACTGCTCAATGAAAAGAACAGTGTAACTCAGTGAAATGAATTCACATATCTCAAAGTAGTTTTTCAAAAAGCGTCTTTTTTCTTTTTATCTGAGGATATTTCCTTTGTAACCATAGGCTTCAGTGCACTCCCAAATATCCTTTTGTAGATTCTGTGATAACAGTGTTATCAAACTGCTCAATGAAAAGAACAGTGTATCTCTGTGAGATGAATTCAAAAATCACAAAGCTGTTTCTCAGAAAGTTTCTTTTCAGATTTTTTCTGAGGATATATTTTTTTCACTATAGGCCTCAATGTGCTCCCAAATATCCCTTTGCATGTTTCACGAAAACTCTGTTAGCAAACTGCTCCACAAATAGAAAGGTGTAACTCTGTGAGATCAATTCACACAGAATGGAGAACTTTCTCAGAAAGCTTCTTTCTAGTTTTATATGAGGATATTTTCCTTTTCACCATGGACTTCAAAGCCATCCAAAATATCCTTTCTCAGATTACACAAAAACAGTGCAAACACAGTGATCCATGAAAAGTTTCATGTAATGCTGTGAAATGAATTAACACATCTCAAAGCGGTTTCTCAGAAAGCTTCTTTCTCGTTTTTATATGAGGATATTTCATTAGTCATCATAGGCTTCAATGCATTCCAAAATATCCCTTCTTAGATTCCCCCAAAACAGTGCTATCAAACTGCTCCATGATAAGAATCGTGTAACTCTGAGATGAATTCACAAATCACAAAGCAGTTTCTCAGAAACCTTCTTTCTAGATTTTATTTGAGTATATTTCCTTTGTCATCACAACCTTCAATGCACTTTGAAATATCCCATTGCAGATTCCAAGATAACAGTGGTAGCAAATTGCTCAGTGAAAAGAACAGTGTAAGTCTGTGAGATGAATTGACACAACCCAAAGCAGTTTCTCGCAGATCTTCTTTTTGGTTTTCATTTGAGGATATTTCCCTTGCCAGCATAGGCTTCAATACACTGCCAAATATCCTATTGCAGATTCCAAGAAAAAAGTGTTATCAAACTGCTCAATGAAAAGAACAGCATAGCTCTGTGAGATGAATTCTCACATCAAAAAGCAGTTTCTCAGAAACCTTCTTTCTAATTTTTATGTGAAGATATTGTCTTTTTCACTATAGTCCACAATGCACTCCCAAATATCCCTTTGCAGATTCCAAGAAAACAGTGTTAGTAAGCTGCTCCATGAAAATAAGGGTGTAACTATGTGAGATGAATTCATCCATCACAAAGAACTTTCTCTGAAAACTTCTCTCTAGTTATTATCTAAGGGTAATTCCTTTATCAACTTACGGTTCATTGCATTCCAGAATATCCCTTCACAGCTACACCAAAAACAGCGCTACCAAACTGCTCCATGAAAAGAATCATGTAACTCTGTGAGATGAATTAACACATCAGAAAGAGGTTTCTCAGAAAGCTTCTTTCTAGTTTTTATATGAGGATATGTACTTTGTCACCATAAGCTTCAGTGTGCTCTGAAATATCAGATTACAGATTCCAAGACAACAGTGTAAGCAAACTGTTGAATGCAAAGAACAGCGTAACTCTTTGAGCTGAATTTACACATCACAAAGCATTTTCTCAGAAATCTTCTTTCTAGTTTTTATCTGAAGATATTTCCTTTTTCACCAAAAGCCTTAATGCACTCCCAAATATCCCTTTACAAATTCCATGAAAACAGTGTGAGCAAACTCTGCCATTTAAATAATCATGTAACTGTGTGAGGTAAATTCACACATCACAAAGAAGTTTCTCAGAAAGCTTCTATCTAGTTTTTCTCTGAGGATATTTCCTTTATTACCCTAGGCTTCAAAACGATCCAAAATATACCTTATCAGATTCCCCAAAAACAGTGCTACCAAACTGCTCCATGAATGTGATGGTGTAATTCTGTGACATGAATTCACACATCACAAAGCTGTTTTTCAGAGAGCTTCTTTCTAGTTTTTATCTAAAGATATTTCCTTTTTCACCATAAGCCTCAATGCACTCCCAAATATCCCTTTACAAATTCCAGGAAAACAGTGCGAGCAAACTCTGCCATTTAAATAATCATGTAACTGTGTGAGGTAAATTCACACATCACAAAGAAGTTTCTCAGAAAGCTTCTATCTAGTTTTTCTCTGAGGATATTTCCTTTATTATCCTAGGCTTCAAAACGATCCAAAATATACCTTATCAGATTCCCCAAAAACAGTGCTATCAAACTGCTCCATGAATGCGATGATGTAATTCTGTGACATGAATTCACACATCCCAAAGCTGTTTTTCAGAAAGCTTCTTTCCTGTTTTTATCTGAGGATATTTCCTTTTTCACCATTTGCCTCAATGCGCTAACAAGTATCCCATCACAGATTCCATGAAAAATGTGTTAGCAAACATCTTAATAAAAAGTACAGTGCAATTCTCTGAGATGAATTGACACATCTAAAGAGGCTTCTCTGAAAGTTTCTTTGTAGATTTTATCTGAGGATATTTCCTTTGCTACCATAGGCTTCAATGTGATCCAAAGTATTCCTTCTCAGATTCCCTAAAAACAGTGCTACCAAACTGCTCCAGGAAAAGAATCGTGTAGCTCTGGGAGATGAATTAACAAATCACAAAGCAGTTTCTCAGAAAGGTTCTTTCTAGTGTTTGTCTGAGGATATTTCCTTTTTCACCATTTGCATCAAGTCGCTAGTGAATATCCTTTTGCTGATTCCACGAAAACAGTGTAATCAAAAGGCTCCATGAAATGAAAGGTGTATATCTGTGAAACGAATTAACACAACACAAAGTGGTTTCTCAGAATGGTTCTTTCTGGTTTTTGTCTAAGGATATTTCTTTCTCACCATAAGCTTCAATGCACTCCGCAATATCCCATTGCAGATTCCAAGAAAACAGTGTGAGCATAGTGCTCAATGAAACGAACAGTGTAACTTCGTGAAATGAATTCACACATCACAAAGCAGTTTTTCAGAAAGCTTCTTTCTACTTGTTATCTGAGATATTTGTTTTGTCACCATAGGCTTCAACGTGATCCAAAATATCCCTTCTCAGATTCCCCAAAAGCAGTGCTACCAATCTTCTCCATGAGGAGAATAAGGTAACTGTGTGAGATGAATTCACAAATCACAAAGCGGTTTCTCACAAAGCTTCTTTCTAGTTTTTATATGAGGATATTTCCTTTGTCACCATAAGCGTCAATGCCCTCTGAAATATCCCATTGCAGATTCCAAGAAAACAGTCTTAGCAAACTTCTCAATGAAAAGAACAATGTAACTCTGTAGGATGAATTCACACATCACAAAGTAGTTTCTCAGAAAGCTTCCTGTTGGTTTTTATCAGAGGATATTTTCTTTGACACCATAGGTTTCAATGTGCTACCAAATATCCTATTGTAGATACCGTGAAAACGTTGCTCTCAAATTGGTCAATGAAAAGAACGTTGGAACTCTGTGAGATGAATTCACCCATCACAAGGCAGTCTCTTGGAAAGATTTTTTCTATCATTTATTTGAGGATTTTTCCTTTTTCACTATAGGCTTCAATGTGCTCACAAATAACCCTTCTCAGATTCCCCAAAATCAGTGCTGCCAAACTGCTCCATGAAAAGAAAGGTGTAAGTCTGTGAGATGAATTCACAACGCCACTTCTCACAAAACTTCTTTCTAGTTTTTATCTGAGGCTATTTCCGTTTTCACCATATTCCTCAAGGTGCTCTTCAATATCCCGTTGCAGAATAAATGAAAAAATTGTTAACAAACTTCTCAGTGAAAAGAATGGTGTAACTCTATGAGGTCAATACACACATCAAAAGCCATTTCACAGAAAACTTCTTTCTGTTTTTATCTGACCATAGTTCCTTTGTCACCATAGGCTTCAATGCACTCCCAAATATCTTACTGCAGATTACATGAAAACAGTGTTATCAAACTGTTAATGTTATTAAACTGTTTAATGAAAAGAATGGTGTAATTTGGTAAGATGAATTCACACTTCACAAAGCCGTTTCTCAGAAAGCTTCTTTCTAGTTTTCATTTGAGGATATTTCCTATTTCACCATAGGCCCCAGTGGGCACCCAAGTATCCCTTTGCAGATACCACGAAAACAGGGTTATCAACTGCTCCATGAAAACAAATGTGTACATCTGTGACATGAAATCACACATCTCAAGTAACTTTCTCAGAAAGTTTCTCTCTAATTTTTATCTGAGGATATTTCCTTTGTCACCATGCACTTCAATGTGCTCCAAAATATCCCTTCTCAGATTCCTCAAAAACAGTGTAACCAAACTGCTCCATGAAAAGAATTCTGTAACTCTGTGTGATGAATTCACAAATCACAATAGTTTCTCAGAAAGCTTCTTTCTAGATTTTTCTGAAGATATATTCTTTGTCACCATAAGTTTCAATTGGCTCCAAAATATCCCGTTGCAGATTCCAAGTAAACAGTGTTAGCAAACTGCTCAATGAAAAGAACAGTGTTACTCTGTGAGATGAATTCGCACATCAGAAACCAGTTTCTCAGAAAGATTCTTTTTGGTTTTTATCTGAGTATATTTCCTTTTCACCATAGGCTTCAATGTGCTCCCAAATATCCTATTGCAGATTCCATGAAAACAGGGATAGCAAACTGCTTCATGAAAAGAAAGGTCTAGCTCTCTGAGATGAAATCACACATGACAAAGAACTTTCTCAGAAAGTTTCTTTCTAGTTTTTGTTTGTGGATATTACTTCTATCACCCTAGACTCCAATGTGATATAAGATATCCCTTCTCAGATTCCTCAAAAACAATGCTACCAAGCTGATCCATGAAAAGAATCTTGTAACCCTGTGAGAAGAATTAACACACTATAAAGAGGTTTCTCAGGAAGTTTCTTCCTAGTTTTTGTCTGAGGATATTTCCTTTGTCACCATAAGCTTCAGGGCACATGGAAATATCCCATTGTGGATTCCCAGTGTAACGCTGTGAGAAGAATTCACACATCAGAAAGCAGTTTCTCAGAAAGCTTCTATTTTTTTGTATCTGAGGGTATTTCCTTTGTCACCAAAGGCTTCAATGTGCTCCGAAATATAACATTGCAGATTCCACGAAAACAGTGGTAGCACACTGCTCAATGAAAAGAATAGTGTAACTCCGTAAGATGAATTCATACATCACAATGCAGTTTTTCAAAAGCCTTTTTTCTAATTTTTATTTGAGGATATTTCGTATTTCACCATAGGCCTCAATGCGCTCCCAAATATCCCTTTTGCAGATTCCACGAAAACACTGTTATCAAACTGCTCCATGTAAAGAAAGGTGTACTTCTTTGAGATGAATTCACACATCACAAAGCAGTTTATAAGAAAGTTTCTTTCCAGTTTTCATCTGAGGATATTTCCTTTTTCAACATAGGTCTCAACTAGCTCACAAATACCACATTGTAGATTCCACGAAAACAGAGTTAACAAACTGCTCCATGTTAGGAAATGTGTTACTCTGTGAAAGGAATTCACACATTACAAAGCAGTTTCTGAGAAAGCTGCTTTTTGGTTTTTGGCTGAGGATATTTTCTTTTTCCCCATAGGCTTCAATGCAATCCAAAGTATCCCTTCTCAGATTTCACAAAAAGAGTGCTATCAAAATGATGCATGAAAAGTATCTTGTAACTCTGTGAGATGAATTAACACATCACAAAGGAGTTTCTCAGAAAGCTTCTTTCTAGTTTTTAACTGTGGATATTTGCTTTTTCACCAAATACCTCAATGTGCTCCCAAATATTCCATTGCATATTCCACGAGAAAAGTGTTAGCTAACTTCTCAATGAAAAGGTTGGTGTAACTCTGTAAGGTGAATTCAAACATCAAAAATAAGTTTCTCAGAGTGCTTCTTTCTAGTTTTTATCTGAGGATATATCCTTTGTAACCGAAGTCTTCAATGTGATCTAAAATATCCTTTCTCAGATTCCCCAAAACCAGTGCTACCAAACTAATCCATGAAAGAATGATGTAACTCTGTGTGATTAATTCATAAATCACAAAGCAGTTTCTCAGAAAGCTTATTTCTAGTTTTTGTTTGAGGATATTTTCGTTTTCACTGTAGGCCTCAATGTGCTCATAAATATCCCTTTGCAGATTACACGAAAGTATTGTTAGCAAACTGCTCCCTCAAAAGACACGTGTGAATCTGTGAGATGAATTCACACATCACAAGCAGTTTCTCAGAAATCTTTTCTTTGGTTTTTGCCTGAGGATATTTCCTTTGTCACCATAGGTTTCAATGCGCTCCCAAATATCCTATTGCAGATTCCATGAAAACAGCATTAGCTAACTGCTCCAGGAAATGAATCCTGTAACTCTGGGAGATGAATACACACATCACAAAGCAGTTTCTCAGAATGCTTCTTTCTAGTTTTAATGTGAGGATATTTCCTTTGTCACTGTAGGCTTCAATGGGATCCAAAGTATCCCTTCTCAGATTCCCCAAAAGCACTGCTACCAAAGCGATCCATGAAAAGAATGGTGTAACTCTCTGGGATGAATTCAGTCCTCACAAAAGTGTTTCTCTGAAAGCTTCTTTCTACTTTTTATCTGAAGATATTTCCTTTTTTGCCATTGGATGCTATGTGCTCCTGAATATCCCTTGGCAGATTTGACAGAAACTGCTCAATTGAAAGAATGGTGTAACTCTATGAGATGAATTCACACATCACAAACCAGTTTCTCAGAAAATTTCTTTTTGGTTTTTGTCTGAGGATATTTCCTTTTTCACTGTAGCCTTCAATGTGATCCAAAATATCCCTTCTGAGGTTCCCCAAAAACAGTGCTACCAAACTGATCATAGAAAAGGATCATACAGCTCTGTGAGATGAATTAGCACATCACAAAACAGTTTGTGAGAAAGTTTCTTTCTAGTTTTTGTCTGAGGATATTTCCTTTTTCACCTTAAGCCTCAATGGGCTTCTAAATATCCCTTCTCAGATACCACAAAAACAGTGATGCCAACATGCTCCCTCAACAGAAACGTAGAGCTCTATGAGATGAATGCACACATTGCAAAGGAGTTTCCCCAAAAGCACCTCTACAATTCTTATCTGAAGAAAATCCTTTCTTCACCTCAGTCCCCTGTGCGCTCCAAAATATCCCTCTGCAGATTCCACAAAAACAGTGCTAACAAAAAACTCCATGAAAAGAATGATGTAAATCTGTGAGATAAATTGACCCATCACAAAGCAGTTCCTCTGGAAGTTTATGTGTAGTTTTTATCTAGGGTATTTCCTTTTCCACCATAGGCTTCAATTCGCTCCAAAATTTCCCTTCTCTAACACCACAAAAACAGTTATGCCAAAGTGCTCCCTCAACAGAAATGTTTATTTCTATGATATGAATGCTCACATCACAAAGGAGTTTCTCTGAAAGGTTCTCTCCAGTTGTTACCTGAAGAATTTTAATTTTTCACCTAAGGCCTCTATGCGCTCCCAAATATCCCACTGTAGATTCCACCAAAACAGGGCTACCAAACTGTGCAATTAAAAGAAGGGTTTAATTCTGTGAGATGAAATCCCCCATCAAAAAGGAGATTCTCAGGAAGTTTCTTTCTAATTGTTATCTTAGGATATTTCCTATTCCACCGTATTCTTCAGTGCACTCCCAAATATCCCTTCTAAGAGATCACAAAAAGAGTGATGCCAAAGTACTCCCTCAACAGAAACATTTCACTCTATGATATGAATGCACACATTACAAAGGAGTTTCTCAGAAAGCTTCTCTCCAGTTTTTACCTGAAGATATTTCCTTTTTTGCCATTGGGTTCTATGTGCTCCTGAATATCCCTTTGCGGATTCCACAAAAACAGTGCTACCAAACTGCTCAATGAAAAGAAAAGTGTAAGCCTGTGAGATGAATTCACTCATCACAAAGCTGTTTCTTTCTAGTACAAATCTGAAGATATTTCCTTTTTCACCATAGGCTTCAATGTGATCCCAAATATCTCTTCTCAAATACTACAAAAACAGTGATGCCGAGCTGCTCAATCAACAAAAAGGTTAAACTCCATGAGATGAATAGACCAATCCAAAAACCATTTCTTGCAAAACTTGTCTCCAATTTTTATCTGAAGTTATTTCATTTTTCACCAAAGTCCTCTAGGAGCTCCCAAATATCCCTTTGTAGATTCCACAAAAACAGTGCTACCGAACAGCTCAAAGAAAACAAAGGTGTAACTCTGTGTGATGAATTCACCCATCATAAAGTAATTTCTCGGAATGTTTCTTTCTAGTTTTTATCTGAGGATATTTCCTTTTTCAACATAGCAGATTCCATAAAAACAGTGACCTCAAACTGCTCCATGAAAATAATGGTGTAACTCTGTGAAATGAACTCAAAAATCACAAAGCAGTTTCTCAGAAAGCTTCTTTTTAGTTTTTGTCAGAGGATATTTCCTTTGTCACTCTAAGCTTCAATGTGCTCAAAAATATCCCATTGGAGATTCCAAGAAAACAGTGTTAGCAAACTGCTCAATGAAAAGAACAGCATAACTCTGTGAGACGAATTTTCACATCAGATAGCAGTTTCTCAGAAAGCATCTTTTTGGTTTTTAACTGAGGATATTTCCTTAGTCACTGTAGGCTTCAATATACTCCCTAATATCCTATTGCATGTTCCACGAAAACACTGTTAGCAAACTGCTGAATGAAAAGGACGGTATAACTCTGTGAGATGAATTCACACACCACAAAGCAGTTTCTCAGAAAGCTTCTATCTAGTTTTTATCTGAGAATGTTTTATTTTCCACCATAAGCTTCAATATGCTCAGAAATATCCCTTTGTAGATTCCATGAAAACAATGTTAGCAAACTGCTCCAGGAAAAGAAAGGTGTAACTCTGTGAGATGAATTCACACATCACAAACAACTTTCTCAGAAAGCTTCTTTCTTGTTTTTATCTGAGGATATTTCCTTTGTCACCATAGGCTTCAATGTGATCCAAAATTTCCCTTCTCAGATTCAACAAAAACAGTGCTACCAAACTGTTCCTTGAAAAGGATCATGGAACTCTGTGAGATGAATTAACACATCACAAAGCAGTTTCTCAGAAAACTTCTTTCTAGTTTTTATATGCGGATATTTCCTTTTCCACTATAAGCTTCAATGCGCTCCAAAATATCCCTTCTCAGACAACACAGAAACAGTGATATCAAAATGCTCCCTCAACAGAAACATTTAACTCTGTGAGTCGAATGGACACATCACAAAGGAGGTTCTCAGAAGCTTCCCTTCAGGTTTTACCAGAAGAATCTTCCTTTTTCCCATTAGGCCTCTATGCACTACCAAATATCCCACTGTAGATTCCGCAAAAACAGTGCTACCAAACTGCACAATGAAAAGAAAGTTTAAATTCTGTGAGATAAATTCACCCATCATAAAGTATTTTCTCAGGAATCTTCTTTCCAGATTTTTTCTGAGAGTATTTCCTTTTCCACCATAGGCTTCACTGTGCTCCAAAATATCCCTTCTCAGACACCATAAAAACAGTGATGCCACAGTACTACCTAACAGAAATGTTTAGCTCTATGAAACTAATGAACATATCACAAAGGAGTTTCTCTAAAAGCTTCTCTCCAGTTGTTACTTGAAGTATTTTCTTTTTTACCTTAGGCTTCCATGTGCTCCAAAATATCCCTCTGCTGATTCCACAAAAACAGTGCTAACAAACTCCTTTATAAAAATGAATGATGTAACTCCGTCAGCTAAACTGACCTATCACATAGTAGTTTCTCAGGAGGCTTCTTTCTAGTTTATATATGAGGATATTTCCTTTTCCACCGAAGGCTTAAATGCATTGCCAAATATCCCTTCTGAGACATCAAAAAAAAAAAAAAACAAAAACAAAAAAACAAAACAAAAAAAAAAACAGTGATGCCAAACTGCTCCCTCAGTAGAAACGTTTAACTGTATGAGGTGAATGCACACATCACAAAGGAGTTTCTCAGAAAGCATCTCTCCAGTTTTTACCTGAAGATATTTCCTGTTTGCCATTAGACCGTATGCACTCCTGAATATCGCTTTGCAGATTCCACCAAAACAGTGCTACCAAACTCCTCAATAAAAAGAAAGGTGTAACTCTGTGAGTTGAATTCATACACCACAAAGCTGTTTCTCAGAAAACTTCTTTCTAGTTTAAATCAGAATATTTCCTTTTTCACCATAGGCTTCAATGTGCTCCCAAATATCTCCTCTCAGATACCACAAAAACTGTTATGCTGAACTTCTAAATCAACAAAAAGGTTAAACTCTATGAGATGAATAGACACATCACAAAACCATTTCTCGAAAAGATCCTCTACAGTTTTTATCTGAAGTTATTTCCTTTCTCATCATTGGTCTCTAGGATCTCCCAAATATTCCTTTGCAGATTCCATAAAAACAGTGCTACCAAACTGCTCCATGAAAACAATCATGTAACTGTGTGAGATGAATTCAAAAATCGCAAAGCAGTTTCTCAGAAAGCTTCTTTCTAGTTTTTGTCTGAGGATATTTCCTTTGTCAACCAAAGCTTCGATGCGCTTCAAAATATCCCATTGCCAATTCCAAGATAACAGTGTTAGCAATCTGCTCAATGAAGAGTGTAACTCTGTGAGATGAATTCACCCATCACAAAGCAGTTTCTCAGAAAGCTTATTTTTGGTTTTTATCTAAGGATATTTCCATTTTCACCATAGGCTTCAATGCACTCCCACATATCCAATTGCAGATTCCAAGAAAACATTGTTAGCAAACTGCTGAATGAAGAGAATGATGTAACTCTGTGAGATGAATTCACACACCACAAAGCAGTTTCTCAGAAAGCTTTTTAGATTTTACCTGAGGATATTTCCTTTGTCACCATAGGCTTCAATGTGATCCAAAATATCCCTTCTCAGATTCCCCAGAAACAGTGCTACCAAACTGTCCTATGAAAAGAATCGTGTAACTTGGAGAGATGAATTAACACATCAGAAAGCAGTTTCTCAGAAAGCTTCTTTCTAGTTTTCATATGAGGATATTTACTTTTCCACCATAGGCTTCAATGTGCTTCCAAATATTCCTTCTGAGACATCACAAAAACAGTGTTGTGAAAGTGCTACCTCAAAAGAAACGTTTAGCTCTATGAGATGAATACACATATCACAAAGGGGTTTCTCTGAAAGCTTCTCTCCAGTTGTTACCTGAATAATTTATTTTATCAACTTAGTCCTCTATGCGCTCCCAAATATTCCTCTGCAGATTCCACAAAAACAATGCTAGCAAACTGCTTCATGAAACAATGATGTAACTTTGTGACATAAATTGACCCATCACAAAGCAGTTTCCGAGGAAGCTTCTTTCTAGTTTTTGTCTGAGGATATTTACTTTGTCACCATAAGCTTTAATGCACTCCGAAATATCCCATTTCACATTCCAAGAAAACGGTGTTAGTAAACTGCTCAATGGAAAGAACAGTGTAACTCTGTGAGATCAATTCACTCATTGCAAAGCAACTCTTAGAAAGCTTCTTTTTTGTTTATATCTGATGATATCTCCTTTGTCACCATAGGATTCAATGCACTCACCAATATCCTGTTGCAGATTCCACGAAAACAGGGTTATTTATCTGCTTAATGTAAAGGACAGTGTAAGTCTGTTAGATGAATTCACATATCACAAAGAACTTTCTGAGAAAGCTTCTTTCTAGTTTTTATCTGAGGATATTTATTTTGTCATCACAGGCTTCAATGCAATCTGAAATATACCTTCTCAGATTCCCCAAAAACAGTGCAACCAAACTACTCCATGAAAAGAATCATGTAACTCTGTGAGTTAAATTCACAAATCACAAACCACTTTCTCAGAACTCTTCTATCTAGTATCTTTATACTTTTATATGAGGATATTTCCTTTGTCACCATAAGCTTCTGTGGGCTCCAAAATATCGCATTTTTGATTCCAAGAAAACAGTGTTAGCAAACTGCTCAATGAAAGGAACAGTGTGACACTGTGAGATGAATTCACACATGACAAAGCAGTTTATCAGATAACTTCTTTCTAGTTTGTTTCTGAGGATATCTCCTTTTTCTCCATATGCCTCAATGCACTCCCATATATGCCTTTAGAGAGTCCACGAAAACAGTATAGGCAAACTGCTCCATGAAAAGAAATGTGTAACTCTGTGAGATGAATTTCCATATCACAAAGCAGTTTCTCAGAAAGTTCTTTTTGGTTTTTATCTCGGGATATTTCCTTTGTCACCAAAATCTTCAATGTACTTCCAAATATCCCAATGCAGATTCCATGAAAATAGTTCAATGAAACCGCTCAATGAAAAGAACAAACCGCTCAATGAAAAGAACAGTGTAACTCTGTGAGATGAATTCACACATCACAAAATAGTTTCTCATAAAGCTTCTTTCTACTTTTTATCTGAGGGTATTTACCTTTTCACTATAGGACTCAGTGCACTCCCAAATAACCCTTTGCAGATTACGTGAAAAAAGTGTTAGCAAACTGCTCAGTGAAAAGAACAGTGTAACACTGTGAGATGAATTCACACATCACAAAGCAGTTTTTCAGAAAACTGCTTTCTAGTTTTTACCTGAGGATATGTAGTTTTCACCATATACCTCAATAGTCTCAAAAATATCCCTTTGAATACTCCACGAAAAGAGTGTTAGCAAATAACTCCTTGAATGTAAGTGTGTACGTCTGTGAGATGAATTCACACATCACAAAGAACTTTCTCAGAAAGCTTCTTTCTAGTTTTTATCTGAGGATATTTCCTTTGTCACCATAGACTTCAATGCGATCCAAAATATCCCTTTTCAGATTCCCCAAAAAAGTTATTACACACCTGCTCCAAGAAAAGAATCATGTAAATCTGTGAGATGAATTCACAAATCACAAAGCAGTTTCTCAGAAAGCTACTGTTTGCTTTTGTCTGAGGATATTTCATTTGTCACTCTAAGCTTCAATCCAGTCTGAAATAATACATTGCAGATTCCACGAAAACAGTGTTAGCAAACTGCTCAATGTAGGCAACAGTGAAACTCTGTGAGATGAATTCACACATCACAAGGCAGTTTTTCACAAAGCTTCTTTCTAGTTTTTATCTGAGGATATTTCCTTTTTCAGAATAGGCCTCAATGCTCTCTCAAATATCCCTTTGCAGATTCCATGAAAACAGTGTAAGCAAACTGCTCCAAAACAAGAAAGGTGTAACCCTGTGAGATGAATTCACACATCACGAATAACTTTCCCAGAAAGGTTCTTTCTAGCTTTATCTGAGTATATTTCCTTTGTCACCATATTCTTCAATGTGATCCAAAATAACCCTTCCTGGATTCCCTAAAAACGGTGGTACCAAACTGATCCATGTAAAGAATCTTGTAACTCCATGAGATTAATTAGGACATCAGAAAGCAGTTTCACAGAAAGCTTCTTACTAATTTTTATATGAGCATATTTCTTTAGTCACCATAAGATTCAATGCATTCTGAAATATCCCATTGCAGATTCCAAGAAAATAGTGTTATCAAACTGCTCATTGAAAAGTACACAGTAACTATGTGAGATAAGTTCACACATCACAAAGCAGTTTCTCAGAAAGTTTCTTTCTAATTTTTAACTGAGAATATTTCCTTTTTCACCATAGGCCTCCATGCACTCCCAAATATCCGTTTGCAGATTCCACGAAAACAGTGTTACCAAATTGTTCCATGAAAAGGAAGGCATAATCCACTGATACGAATTCACACATCACAAAGAAGTCTTTCTGAAAGCTTCCTTCTGGTTTTTATCTGTGGATATTTCCTTTGTCACCATAGGCTTCAAAGTAATTCAAAATATGCCTTCTCAGATTCCCCAAAAACAGTGCAAGCAAACTGTTCCACGAAAAGATAGGTGTAATATTTTCAGATAAATTCACACATGACAAAAGAGTTTCTCAGAAAGCTTCTTTCTTGATTTTATCTGAGGATATTTCCTTTTCCACATTAGGCCTCATTGCGCTCCCAAATATACCTTTGCAGATTCCATGAAAACAGTCTTAGCAAACTGCTACATGAAAGGAAAGGTGTAACTCTCTGAGTTGAATTCACACATCACAAAGAAGTTTCTCAGAAAGTTTAATTCTAGTTTTATGTGAGGATATTTCCATTGTCACCCTAAGCTTCAATGCAATCCAAAATATAAATTCTCAGATTACAGAAAAACAGTTCTACCAAACTGTTCCATGAAAAGAATCGTATAACTCTGTGAGATGAATTCACACATTACAAAGCAGTTTCTCAGAAAGTTTATTTCCAGTTTTTGTCTGAGGATATTTCCTTTGTTACCATGAGCTTTAATGTGCTCCAAAGTATCCCATTACAGATTCCAAGAATGCAGTGTGAACAAACTGCTCAATAAAAAGAACAGTGTAACTCTGTGAGATGAATTCACACATCACAAAGAAGCTTATTGGAAAGCTTCTTTTTGGTTTCTATCTCAGGATATTCCCTCCGTTACTGTAGGCTTCAATGCATTCCAAAGTATCCCTTCTCAAATTCCCCAAAAAACGTTGCTACCATACAGCTACATGAAACGTATCATGCAACTCTGTGAGATGAATTAATGCATGGCAAAGCTGCTTCTCAGAATACTTCTTTCTATTTTATATATGAGGATAATTCCTTTGTCGCCGTAAGCTACAATGTTCTCTGAAATAACCCATTGCAGATTCCAAGAAAGTAGTGTTAGCAAACTGCTGAATGAAAAGAACACTGTAATTGTGAGATGAATTCACCCATCACAAAGCATTTCAGAGAAAGTTTCTTTTTGTTTTTAATGAGGATATTTTCTCTGTCACGATAGGCTTCAATGTGCTCCAAAACATACTGTTGCAGATTCCACAAAAACAGTGATATCAAACTGGCCAATGAAAAGAATGGTGTAACCCTGTGAGATGAATTCACACATCATAAAGAACACTCTCAGAAAGATTCCTTGTACTTTTTATCTGAGAATATTTACTTTGTTACCATAGGCTTCAATGTGATCAAAAATATCCCTTCTCAGATATCTCAAAAACAGTGCTACAAAACTGCTCCATGAAAAGAATCTTGTAACTCTTTGAGATGAATTAACACATCAGAAATCATTTCCTCCAAAAGATTCTTTCTAGTTTTTATATGAGGGTATTTCCTTTGTCACCTTAACCTTCAATGCGCTCAGAAATATTCCTTTGCAGATTCCATGAAAACATTGTTAGGAAACTGCTCAATGAAAAGGAATCTTGTAACTCTGTTAGATGAATTAACGCATCAGAAATCATTTCCTCTGAAAGATTCTTTCTAGTTTTTATATGAGGGTATTTCCTTTGTCACCTTAACGTTCAATGCACTCAGAAATATTCCTTTGCAGATCACATGAATACATTGTTAGCAAACTGCTCAATGAAAAGGAAGGTGTAACTCTGTGAGATGAATTCACAAATCACCAAGCAGTTTCTCAGTAAGCTTATTTCCAGTTTTTGTCTAAGGATATTTCCATTGCCACTGTAAGCTTCAATGCACTCTGAAATATCCCATTGCAGATTCCTCGAACACAGTGTTAGCAAACTGCTCCAAGGAAACAATCATGTAACTCTGTGAGATGAATACAAACATCACAAAGTGGTTTCATAGAAAGCTTCTTTCTAGTTTATATCTGATTATGTTTCCTTTGTCACCATAGTATTCAAAGCATTTCAAAATATCCTTCTGAGATTCCCCAAAAACAGTGCTAGCAAAAGTGCTCCATGAAAAGAACTGTCTAACCCTGTGAGAAGAATTCACAAGTCACAACGCAGTTTCTCAGGAATCTTCTTTCTGATTTTTGTCTGAGGATATTTCTTTGTCACTATAAGCTTCAATGCACTCCAAAATATCACATTGCAGATCCAAGAAAACAGTGTTAGCAAACTGCTCAGAGAAATGAACAGTGTATCTCTGTGAGATGAATTAACACATCACAAAGCAATTTCTCAGAAAGATTCTTTCTAGTTTTTATCTATGGATATTTCCTTTTTCAAGATAGGCCTCAATTTGCTCCCAATTATCCCTTTGCAGATTCCACGAAAACAGTGTTAGAAAACTGCTCAATGAAAAGAACGGTGTATCTCTGTGAGATGATTTCACACTTCACAAAGCAGTTTCTTAGAAAGATTCTTTATAGTTTTTCTCTGAAGATATTTCATTTCTCACCATAGGCTTCAATGCGATACGAAATATCCCTTTGCAGATTCTACGAAAACAGTGTTAGCAAACTGCTCAATGATAAGAAAGGTGTACTTCTGTGAGATGAATTCACACATCACAAAGAACTTTCTCAGAAAGCTTCTTTCTTATTTTTATCTAAGGATATTTCCTTTGTCACCTTAGACTTCAATGCGATCCAATATATCCCTTCTCAGATTCCCCCAAAACGGTGCTACCAAACTGATCCATGAAAGGAATCATGTAACTCTGTGAGATGAACTTTAAAATCACAAAGTGGTTTCCCAGGACGCTTCTCTCTAGTTTTTATGTTTTTATATGAAGATGTTTCCAACGTCACCATAAGCTTCAATATACTCTGTAGTATCCCATTGAAGATTCCAAGAAAACAGTGTTAGCAAACTGATCAATTAAAAGAAGAGTGTAAATCCATGAGATGAACACACACATCATAAAGCGGTATCTCAGAAAGCTTCTTTCTAGTTTTTATCTGAAGATATTTCCTTTTTCACCATATTCCTCAATTTGCTCCCCAGTATCCCTTTGCAGATCCATCGAATACGTGTTTCCAAACTTCTCCATGAGAAGAACAGTGTAATTCTGTGAGATGAATTCACATATCACAAAGAAGTTTCTTGGAACACTTCTTTTTAGTTTTTATCTGGGAATATTTCCTTTTTCCATCTAGGAATCATTGCGCTCTGAATTATCCCATTCCAGGTTCCACGAAAATAGTGTTAACAAGTTGCTCCATGCAAAGAAAGTTGTAACTCTGTGACATAAATTCACACATCACAAAGAACTTTCTCAGAAATATTCTTTCTAGTTTTTATCTAAGGATGTTTTCTTTGTTACCATTGGCTTCTATGCGATCCAATATATCCTTCCTCATATTTCCCAACAGCAGTGCTACCATACTAATCCATGAACATTATCATGTAACTCTGTGAGAGGAATTAACACATCAAAAAGTAGTTTATCAGAAATCTTGTCTCTAGTTTTTATGAGAGGATATTTCCCTTGTCTCCACAAAATTTCTTTTTCCACCGTAGGCTCCAATGCCATTCAAAATATCCCTTCTGAGATTCCACAAAAGCAGTGCTACCAAATGCTCCATGGAAACCATCATGTAACTCTGTGAGATAAATTCACAAGTCACAAAGCAGTTTCTCAGAAAACTTCTTTCTGGTTTTTGTCTGAGGATATATCCTTTGTCACCGTAGGCTTCAATGCACTCCCAAATATCCTACTGAAGATTCCATGAAAACAGTGTTTTCAAACTGCTCAGTGAAAACATCAGTGTATCTCTGTGAGATTAGTTCACACATCCCAAAGTAGTTTCTCAGAGAGCTTCTTTCCATTTTTTTTCCTGAGGATATTTCCTTTTACAACATAGGCCTCAATGGACTCCCATACATCACTTTGCAGATTCCACGAAAACAGTATTTTGCAAACTGCTCCATGAAAAGACGGGTGTAACTCTGGGATGAATTCACACATCATAAAGAAATTTCTCAGAAAGCTTCTTTGTTTTTATTGGAAGATGTTACCTTTGTCACCACAGGCTTCAATGCAATCCAAAATATCCCTTCTTAGATTCCCCAAAAACAGTGCCACCAAACTTTTCCACGAAAAGAATAGTGTAAATCTGTGAGATGAATTCACACATCACACAGCTGTTTCTCCAAAAGTGTGTCTAGTTTTATCTGAAGATATTTCCTTTTTCACCGTAGGCCCAATGGGTTCCAGAATATCCCATCGCAGACTCCCTGAAAAAAAGTGTTGCCAAACTTCTCAAGGAAAGGAATGGTGTAACTCCATGAGTTGAATTCCCAAACCACAAAGAAGTTTCTAAGAATGTTTCTTCTAGATTTTATCTGAGGATATTTCCTTTGTCACCACTGGCCTCAATGTGATCTAAATTATCCCTTCTCAGATTCCCCAAAAACAGGGCTACAAAATTGCTACATGAAAAGAATCATGTAATTCTGTGAGACGTATTCACAAATCACAAAACAGATTGTCATAAAGTTTCTTTCTAGTTTTTGTCTGAGGATATTTCCTTTTTCACTGTTTGCCTCAATGCACTTGTGAATATCTATTTGCAGATTCCATGAAAATAGTGTTAGCAAACTGCTACATGAAAAGCACGGTGTGAATCTGTGAGATTAATTCAAACATCAGAAAGTAGTTTCTCAGAAACTTTCTTTTTAGTTTTTCTCTGAGGATATTTCCTTTGCCACCATAGGCTTCAATGCACTCTCAGATATCCCTTCTCAGACATCACAAAAACAGTGATGCCAAAGTGCTCCCTCAACAGAATTGCTTACCTCTATGAGATGAATTCACACATCACAAAGGAGTTTCACTGAAAGCTTCTTTCTCATTTTCATCTGAAGATATTTCCTTTTTCACTGTATTCCTCAATGCGCTCCCGAATATCCCATTGCAGTTTATCTGAAAAAAGTATTAGCACACTTCTCAATGAAAAGAACAGTGTTACTCTGTGAGATGAATTCACACATCACAAAGCCGTTTCACAGAAAGATTATTTTTGGTTTTTATCTGAGAATATTTCCTTTATCACCTTTACCTTCAATGCGGTCAAATATACCCTTCTCAGATTCCACAAAAACAGTGCTACTAAACTGTTCCATGAAAAGAATGGTGTAACTGTGTGAGATGAATTCACATATCACAAAGTTATTTCTCAGAAAGCTTCTTTCTAGTTTTTATCTGAGGATATTTCCTTATTCCCCGTATTCCTCAATGCACTCCGGAATATCGCAACCCAGATTCCACGAAAAAAGTGTTAGCAAACTTCTCAGTGAAAGAATGGTGTAACTCAGTGAGATGAATTCACACATGACAAAGAAGTTTATCAGAAAGTTTCTTTCTAGATTTTATCCGAGGATAGTTCCATTGTCACCACAGGCTTCAATGCAATGCAAAATATCCCTTCTCAGATTCCCCAAGAACAGTACTAGGAAACTGCTCCATGAAAAGAATCATGTAACTCTGTGAGATGAATTCACAAATCACAAAGCAACATTTCATAAAGTTTCTTTCTAGTTTTCTTCTGAGGATATTTCCTTTTTCATTTTTTGTCTCAATGCGCTCATGAACAGCCCTCTACAGATTCCATGAAAATAGTGTTAGCAAACTGCTTCATGAAAAGAAATGTGTAAATCAGTGAGATGAATTCTCACATCACAAAGCAGTTTCTCTGAAAGCTTATCTTTGGTTATAGGCTGAGGATATTTAATTTCTCACCATAGCCTTCAATGTGCTCCCAAATATCCTATTGCAGATCCCACAAAAATAATGTTAGCAAACTGCTCAGTGAAAACAACAGTGTAAATCTGTGAGATGAATTCACAGAAACCTTCTTTCTCAGAAAACTTCTTTCTAGTTTTTATCTGCGTATATTTCCTTTGTCACTATAGGCTTCAATGTGATCAAAAATATCCCTTCTCAGATTCCCCAGAAACAGTGCTACAAAACTGCTCCATGAAAAGAAAGGTGTAACTCACAGAGTTGAAATCAAAATTCACAAAGCAGTTTCTCAGAATATTTCTTTCTAGTTTTTATATGAGGGTAATTCCTTTCCCCCCAAAAGCTTCAATGCATTATGAAATATCCCATTTCAGATCCCAAGATGACAGTGTTATCTAACTGCCCAATGAAAAGAACAATGCGTCTCTGAGGAGTGAATTCACACATCACAAAGCTGTTTCTCAGAAAACTTCTTTCTAGTTTTTGTCTGAGGCTATTTCCTTTGTCACCATAGGCTTCAATGCAATTCAAAATATCCCTTCTCAGATTCCCCAAAAATAGTGCTACCAAAACAGCTGCATGAAAAGAGTTCTGCAACACTGTGACATGGATTCACACATCACAAAGCAGTTTCTCAGAAAGATTCTTTCTGGTTTATATCTGAGGATATTTCCTTTGTCAGCAAAAGCTTCAATGTGATCCCATTCAATGCTATCCAATTGCAGATTCCAAGAAAATAGTGTTAGCAAACTGCTCAATGAAAAGAAGAGTGTAACTCTGTGAGATGAATTCACACATCACAAAGCAGTCTCTCAGAAAGTTTCTTTCTAGTTTTTACCTGAGAGTATTTCCTTTGTCATCATAGGCTTCAATGCACCAACAATTATCCTACTGCATATTCCACCAAAACAGTGTTATCAAATATCTCAATGAAAAGAATAAAGTGTAACTCTGTGAGATGAATTCACACATCACAATGCAGTTTTTCAGAAAGCTTCTTTCTAGTGTTTAAATGATGGTGTTTCCTTTGTCACCATAGGCTTCAATATGATCCAAAATATCCCTTCTCAGATGCCCCCAAAACAGTGCTATCAAAGTAATCCATTGAAAGCATAATGTAACTATGTGATATGAATTCACAAATCACAAAGAGTTTCTCAGAAAGTTTCTTTCCAGTTTTTGTCTGAGGATATTTAATTTTTAATGGTAGGCTTCAATGTATTCAAATGTATGCCATTGCAGATTACAGAAACCAGAGTTAGCAAACTGCTCAATGAAGAGGACAGTGTAACTCTGTGAGGTGAAATCACACATAACTAAGCAGTTTCTCAGAAAGCTTCTTTCTCGTTTTTCTATGAGGATATTTCCTTTTTCAATATAGGCCTCAATGTACTTGCAAATATCCCTTTGCAGATTCCATGAAAACAGCGTTAGCAATCTGATCCATGAAAAGAAAGGTGTTTGTGAGGTGAATTCACACATCACAAAGAACTTTCTCAGAAATATCCTCAGAGAAAGAAATATCCTCAGACAAAAGCCAGAAACAAAAACCTTAAGCTTCAATGCACTCCAAAATATCGCATTGCTGATTAAAAGAATACAGTGCTAGCAAACTACTCACTGAAAAGAACAGTGTAATTCAGTGCAATGAATTGACACAACACAAAGCAGTTTCTGAAAAATCTTCTTTTTGTTTTTTATCTGAGGATCTTTCCCTTGTTACCATAGGTTTCAATGCGATGCAAAACATCCCTTCTCTGAATCCCCAAAATCCATGCTAACAAACTGCTCCACGAAAATAATGGTGTAACTCTGTGAGACGAATTCACACATCACAAAGCAATTTCTCAGAAAGCTTCTTTCTAGTTTTTATCTGAGGATATTTTCCTTTTCACTATAGGTCTTAATGCACTAAAAAATATCCCTTTGCAGATTCCAAGAAAACAGTGTTAGCAAACTGCTCCATGAAAAGAAAAGTGTAACTCTGTGAGATAAATTCACATGTCACAAAGAAATTTCTCAGAAAGCACCTTCTTAGTTTTTATCTGAGGATATTTCGTTAGTCCCCATATTGTTCAATGCGGTCCAAAATATCCCTTCTCAGATACCCCAAAAATAGTGCTATCAAACTGATACGTGAAAAGTATCATGTAACTTTGTGAGGTGAATTCACCCATCACAAAGCAGTTTCTCAGAAAGCTTCTTTCTAGTTTTTATCTGAGGATATTTCCCTTTTCACTACAGGCCCAAAGTGCTGCCAAATATTCGTTGGCAGATTCCTTGAAAACAATGTTAGCAAACTGCTCCACGAAAAGAAAGGTGTGTCTCTCTGAGGTGAATTCACAAATCACAAAGTGCTTTCTCCAAAAACTTCTAGTTTTTATCTGAGGATATTTCCATTGTCAGCTTAGGCATCAATGCGATCCAAAATATCAGTTCTGTTTCCCCAGAAACAGTGCTATCTAACTGATCCATGGAAAGAATCGTGTAACTCTGTGGGATGAATTCACAAATCACAAAACAGTTTCTGAGAATGTTTCTTTAGTTTTTGTCTGAGGATTTTTACTTTTTCACAATTAGTTTCAATGCACTTCAATATATCCCATCGTAGATTCCATGCAAAGAGTGTTAGCAAACTTCTCAATGAAAAGAACACAGTAACTCTGTGAGTTGAATTCACCCATCAGGAAGCAGTTTCTCAGAAAGCCTCTTTCTAATTTTTATCTGAGGATATCTCCTTTGTCACCATATTCTTCAATGTGATCCAAAATCTCCCCTCTCAGATTCCCCCAAAAACAGTGCTATCACGTTGACCTATGAAAAGAATCATGTAATTCTGTGTGATAAATTCACAAATAACAAAGCCATTTCTCAGAAAGTATCTTTCTAGTTTTTGTTGGAAGATATTTCACTTTTCACAATAAGTTTGTGTGCGCTCCCAAATATTCCATTACAGATTTCAAGAAAGAAGTGTTGCAAATTCCTCAATGAAAACATCAGTGTAACTCTGTGAGTTGAATTCACCCATCACAAAGAAGTTTCTCAGAAAGCTTCTTTCTAGTTTTTATCTGAGAATATTTCCTTTTTCACCATAGGCATCAATGTGCTCCCAAATATCCCTTTCCAGATTCCACGAAAACAGTGTTAGCAAATTGCTCCATGAAAAGAAAGGTATAACTCGGTGAGATGAATTCACACATTACAAAGGACTTTCATGGAAAGCTTCTTTCTACATTTTATCTGAGGATATTTCCTTTGTCACCATAAGCTTCAATGCGATCCAAAATATCCCTCCTCAGATTCCCCAAAAACAGTGCTATCAATCTGATCCATTAAAAACATCGTGTAACTTTTTGACATGAATTCACAAATCACAAAGGAGTTTCTCAGAAAGTTTCTGTCTAGTTTTTGTGTGAGGATATTTTCTTTTAAACAGTATGTTTTAGTGTGGTATGAAATATGCCATTACAGATTCCAAGAAAACAGTGACAGCAAGCTGCTCAATTAAAAGAACAGTGTAACTATGTGAGTTGAATTCACACATCACTAATCAGTTTCTCAGAAAGCTTCTTTCACGATTTTCTATGAGGATATTTCCTTTTTCAATATGTGTCTCAATGCACTCGCAAATATCCCTTTGTAGACTCGAAGAAAACTGTGTTTTCAATCTGCTCCATGAAAAGAAAGGTGTAATTCTTTGAGATACATTCACAAATAATAAACAACTTTCTCAGAAGCCTTCTTTCTGTTATTTAACTGAGGATATTTCCTTAGTGATCATAGGCTTCAATGCGATCAAAAATATCCCTTCTCAGGTTACCCAAAAACAGTACTACCAAATTACCCCATGAAAAGAATAGTGTAACTCAGTGAGATGAATTCGCAAACCACAAAGCAGTTTTTCAGAAGCTTCTTTCTAGCTTTTGTCTGAGGACATTTCATTTGTTACCATAAGCTTCAAGGCGGTATGAAGTGTCCCACTGCAGATTAAAACAGTGTTTGCCAACTGATCAATGAAAACAACAGTGTAACTCTATGGGATGAATTGGCACAACACAAAGCAATTTCTCAGACATATTCTTTTTGGTTTTTATCTGAATATATTTCCTTTGTCACCACAGACTTCAATGGGCTCCAAAATATCCTATTGCAGGTTCCACGAAAAAAGCATTTTCAAACTGCTCAATGAAAAGAATCGTGTATCTCTGTGAAATAAATTCACACATCACAAAGCATTTTCTCAGGAAGCTTCTTTCTAGTTTTTATCTGAGGATATTTTCTTTTTCACTATATGCTTCAATGTGCTCCAAAATATCCCTTTGCAGATTCCACAAAAAGAGTGTTAGCAAACTTCTCCATGAAAAGAAAGGTGTAACTCTGTGAGATGAATTCAAACATCACAAAGAGCTTTCTCAGAAAGCTTTCTTCTAGTTTTTATCTGAGGATATTTCCTTTGTCACCATAGACTTCAATGCGATGCAAATTATCCCTTCTCAGAATCCCCAAAAACAGTGCTACTGAACTGCTGAATCAAAAGAATTGTGCAACTCTGTGAGATGAATTCACAAATCGCAAAGTAGTTTCTCCAAAAGCTTCTTTCTAGTTTTTGTCTGAGGATATTTTCTTTGTCACCATAAGCTTCAACCCATTGCAGATTCCAAGAAAAGAGTGTTAGCAAACTGCTCAATGAAAATAACAGTGTAACTCCGTGTGATGAATTCACACATCACAAAGCAGTTTCTCAGAAAGTTTCTTTGTAATTTTTACCTAAGGATATTTACTTTTACACCATTGGCCTCAATGTGCTCCCATATATCCCTTTGCAGATTCCATGAAAACACTGGTAGAAAACTGCTCCATGAAAAGAAAGGTGTAAATCTGTGATGTGAATTAACATATCACAAAGAACTTTCTCAGAAAGATTCTTTCTAGTTTTTACCTAAGGATATTTCCTTTGTCACCATAGGCTTCAAGGCGATCCAAAATATCTCTTCTCAGATTCCCCAAAAACAGTGCTAACAAACTGCTCCATGAAAAGAAAGGTGTAACTCTGTGAGATGAATTTATATCACAAAGAGGTTTCACACAAAATATTTTTCTGCTTTGTGTGTTAGGATATTTTCTTTTACACAGTAAGCTTCAATGTACTCCAAAATATCCCATTGTAGATTCCAAGAAAACAGTGTTAGGAAACTGCTCAGTGAAAAGAACAGTGCATCTCTTTGAGTTGACTTCATACATCACAAATCAGTTTCTCAGAAAGCTTCTTTTTGATTTTTCTATGAGGATATTTCTTTGTCACCATAGGGTTCAATGCACTCCCACATATTCTATTGCAGATTCCACGAAAGCAGTGATATCAAATGGCTCAATGAAAACAATGGTGTAGCTCTGTGATCTGAATTCACACATCACAAAGTAGCTTCTCAGAAAGTTTCTTTCTAATTTTTATCTGAGGATATTTACTTTTTCACTATAGGCCTCACTGTGCTCCCAAATATCCCTTTGGAGATTCCACAAGAACAGTATTAGCAAGCTGTACCATGAAAAGAAAGGTGTAACTCTGTGAAATGAATTCACACATCATGAAGAACCTTCTTAGAAAGCTTCTTTCTAGTTTTTATCTGAGAATATTTCCTTAGTCACAATATTCTTCAATGTGATCCAAAATATCCCTTCCCAGTTTACCCAAAAACAGTGCAACCAAACAGATCCATGAGATGGGTCGTGTAACTCAGAGATACAAATTAACACATCACAAAATGATTACTCTGAAAGCTTCTTACTAATTTTTATATGAAGATATTTCCTTTGCCACCATAAGTTTCAGGGCACTCTGAAATATCACATTGCAGATTCCAAGAAAACAGTGTTAGCAGGCTATTAAATGAAAGTAACAGTGAAAATCTGTGAGATGAATTCACACATCACAAAACACTTTATCTGAAAGCTTCTTTATAGTTTATCTGAGGATATTTCCTTTTTCATCATAGGCCTCAAAGCACTCCCAAATATACCTTTGCAGATTCCACGAAAACAGTGTTAGCAAACTGCTCCATCAAAAGAAAGGTGTAACTCAGTGAGATGAATTCACACATCACAAAGAATTTTCTCAGAAAGCTTCTTTCTCGTTTTTATCTGAGGATATTTCCTTAATTACCACATTTTTTAACGCTATCCAAAATATCCCTTCTCAGTTTACCCAGAAACAGAGCTATCAAACTGATCTATGAAAAGAATCGTGTAACTCTGTGAGATGAATTCACAAATCACAAAGTAGTTTCTCAGAAAGTTTCTTTCTTTTTCTATCTCAGGATATTTCATTGTCACCATAAGCTTCAATGCGCCCTGAAACATCCCATTGCAGATTACAAGAAAACAGTGTTAGCAAACTTTTCAATGAAAAGAGCAGTGTAACTCTGAGATGAATTCACACATCACAAAGCAGATTCTCAGAAAGCTTCTTTCTAATTTAAATCTGAGGATATTTCCTATGTCACCATAAGCTTCAATTCAATCTGAAATATCCCATTTCAGATTACAAGAAAATAGTGTTAGCAATCTGCTCAATGAAAACAACAGTATAACACTGTGTGATGAATTCACACATCACAAAGCAGTTTCTCAGAAAGCTTCTTTTTGGTTTTTGTCTGAGGATATTTCCTTTGTCACCATAGGCTTCAATTCGCACCCAAATATCTAATTGCAGATTCCATGTAAACAGTGTTATCTAACAGCTCAGTGAAAAGAATGGTGTAACTCTGAGATGAATTCACACATCACAAAACAGTTTCTCAGTAAGCTTCTTTCTAATTTTTATCTGAGGATAATTCCTTCTTCTTGTAGGCCTCATAGCGCTCCCAAATATCCCTTTGGAGGATCCACGAAAAGATTGTTAGTAAACTGCCCCATGAACAGAAAGGTGTAACTCTGTGAGACGAATTCACACAACATAAAGTACTTTCTCAGAAAAATTCTTTCTAGTTTTAATCTGAGGATACTTCCTTAGTCTCCATATTCTTCAAAACGATCCAAAATATGACTTCTCAGTTTACCCAAAAACATTGCTATGAAACAGATCAATGAAGGGAGTCATGTTAGTCAGTGGGATGAATTAACACATCACAAAGTGTTTTCTCAGAAAGCTTCATGCTGGTTTTTATATGAAGATATTTCCTTTTGTCACTGTAAGTTTCAGTGCACTCTGAAATATCCCATTACAGATTACAAGAAAATAGTGTTAGCATGCTGCTAAATGAAAAGAACAGTGTAACTCTGTAAGATGAATTCATACATCTCAAAGCCATTTCTCAGAAAGCTTCTTTCTAGTTATTATCTGAGGATATTTCCTTTTTCAACATAGGCCTCAATGTGCTCCAGAATATCCCATCACAGATTCAAAAAAAAAGTGTTAGCAAACTTCTCAATGAAAATAATGGTATAACTTGTGAGGCGAATTCAAACATCACAAAGAACTTTCTCAGAAAGTTTCTTTCTAGATTTTATCTGAGGATATTTCCTTTGTCATCATAGAGTTCAATGCTATCCAAAATATCACTTCTCACATTCCTCAAAAACAGTGCTACCAAACTGCCTCATGAAAAGTATTGTGTTCCTCTGTGAGGTGAATTCACAAATCACAAAGCAGTTTCTCAGAAAGCTTCATTCAAGTTTTTTCCTGAAGATATTTCTTTTTTTTACTATTAACCACCACGTGCTCCCAAATATGCCTTTGCAGATTCCACTAAAACAGTTTTAGTAAACTGCTACATGAAAAGAAATGTGTAACTGTGTGTGATGAATTTGCACATCACAAAGAACTTTCTCAGAAACTTTCTTTCTAGTTTTTATCTGAGGATATTTACTATGTCACCATAGGCTTCAATGTGATCCAAAAAATCCTTTCTCAGATTCCCCAAAAACAGTGCTAACAGAGTGATCCTTGGAAAGAATCGTGTAACTCTGTGTCATGAATTCACCCATCACAAAGAAGTTTTTCAGAAAGCTTCCTTCTATTTTTTATATCTGGATATTTCATTTTCCACCATCGTCTTCCATGCACTCCATAAGAGCCCTTCTCAGGCACCACAAAAACAGTGATGCCAAACTCTTCTCTAAATAGAAAGCTTTACCTCTATGAGGTGAATGCACGTAACACAAAAGAGTTATCAGAAACTTTCACTCCACTTTTTACCTGAAGATTTTTCCTCTTTCAACCATGGTTTCTATCCACTCCCGAATATCCCTTTGCATATTTCTCAAAAACAGTGTCACCAAACTGCTCAATGAAAAAAAAAATGTAACTCTGAGAGAGGAATCCACCTATCACAAAACAGTCTCTCAGAAAGCATCTTTCTAGTTTTTATCTGAGGGTATTTCCGTTTTCACCATAAGCTTCTCTGTGCTCCAATATCCTTTTGCAGATTTCACAAAAGCAAGGTTACCACACTGCTCAATGAAAAGAGTGATTTACTTCTGGGAGGTGAATTCGCCCATCACAAAGAAATCTCTGAGAAAGCTCCTTTCTAGTTTTCATATGTGCATGTTTACGTTTCCACCATTAGATTCAATGCACTCCCAAATATCCCTTCTCAGACACCAAAAAAACTGTGATGCCAAACTGCTCAATCAACAAAATGGTTTATCTCTATGAGGTCAATACATACATCACAAAAAAGCTTCTCAAAAACCTTCTCTCCAGTTTTTAACTGAAGATATTTTCTTTTTCACCTTAGGCCCCTATGAGCTCCCAAAAATCCCTTTTCAGATTCCCCAAAAACAGTGCAATCAAACTGCTCAATGAAAAGAAAGGTGTAATTCCCTGAGATGAATTCACACACCACGAAGAACTTTCTCAGAAAACGTCTTTCTGGTTATAATCCAAGGATATTTCCTTTGTCACCATAGGCTTCAATGCAATCCAAAATATCCCTTCACACATTCCCCAAAAATTGTACTACCAAACTGTTCCATGAAAAGAATCTTGTAACTCTGTGAGATGAATTTACAAATGACAAAGCAATTTCTTAGAAAGTTTCTTTCTACTTTTTGTCTGAGGATATTTCCTTGGCACCAAAAGCTTCAAAGCGTTATGAAATATCCCATTTCAGACTCCAAGAAAACAGTGTTAGCAAACTGCTCAATGAAAAGAAATGTGTAACTCTGTGAGACAAATTCACACATCATAAAACAGTTTCTCGGAAAGTTTCTTTCTAGCTTTTATCTGAGGATACTTCCTTTTTCACCATAGGCCTCAATGCGCTTTCACATATCCCTTTGCAGATTCCATGAAAATGGTGTTAGCAAACTGTTCCATGAAAATAAAGCTGTTACTCTATGAGATGAATTCACACATCACAAAGAATTTTTGCAGAAAGCTTCTTTCTAGTTTTTATCTTAAGATATTTTCTATGTCACAGTAGTCTTCAATGTGATCCAAAATATCCCTTCTCAGATTTCCCAAAAACAGTGCTGCCAAACTGATCCATGAAAAGAATTATGTAACTCTGTGAGATGAATTAACGTATCACAAAGTGGTTTATCAGAAAGATTCTTTCTAATTTTTGTCTGAGGATATTTGCTTTGTGACTATATGAATGAATGCACTCCGAAATATTCCACTGCAGAGTGCAGGAAAGCAGTGTTAGCAAACTGCTCATTGAAAATAAAAGTGTAACACTGTGAAATGAATTCAGATAACACAAAGCAGTTTTTCACAAAGCTTCTTTTTTTTTTATCTGAGGACATTTCCTTTGTCACCATATTCCTCAATGTGCCCCCAAATATCCTGTTGCAGATTGCACCAAAACAGTGTTAACAAAAGGCTCAATAAAAAGAACAGTGTAACTCTTTGAGGTGAATTCACACATCACAAAGCTGTTTCTCAGAACGATTTTTTCAAATTTTTATCTGAGAATATTTCCTTTTTCATCATTGGCCTCAATGCGTTCCCAAATATCCATTTGCAGATGCCACGAAAACAGTGTTAGCAAACTACTCCAGGAAAAGATAGGTGTAATTCTGTGAGAAGAATTCACACATCACAGAGAACTTTCTCAGAAAGCTTTTTTCTACTTTCCATCTGAGGATATTTCCTATCTCACCAAGGGTTCAAGGCGATCCAAAATGTCTTTTCTCAGATTCCCCAAAAACAGTGCTAACAGACAGACCTATGAAAAGAGTCGTGTAAAGCTGTGAAATGAATTATCACGTCTCAAAGCGGTTTCTCAGAAAATTCTTTCTAGTTTTTATATGACGATATTTCCTTTGTCACCATAGTCTTCAATGTGATCCAAAATATCCTTTCTCAGATTCCTCTAAAACAGTGCTACCAAACTGCTCCATGAAACGAATTGTGTAACTCTGTGAGATAAATTCACAAATGACAAAGCAGTTTATGAGTAAGCTTCTTTCTAGTTTTTGTCTGACTATATTTCCTTGGCACCATAAGCTTCAATGCGCCATGAAATATCACATTGCAGACACCAAGAAAACAGTGTTAGCAAATTGCTCAATGAAAAGAAATGTGTAAATCTGTGAGTTGAATTCACACATCACAGAGCAGTTTCTCAGAAGTCTTCCTTCTAGTTTTTGTCTGAGAATATTTCCTAATTCACAATAAGCTTCACTGCGCTCTGAAATATCCCATAGCAGATTCCAAGAAAACAGTGTTAGCCAACTGTTCAGTGAAAAGAAATGTGTAACTCTGTGAGCTGAATTCATGCATCACAAAGCAGTTTCTCAGAAAGTTTCTTTCTAGTTTTCCTATGAGAATATTTCTTTTTTCAGTATAGGCCTCAATGCGCTCCCAAATATCCCTTTGCAGATTCCACGAAAACAGTGTTAGCAAAGGGTACCATTAAAAGAAAGGTGTAACTGTGTGAAATCACACATCACATAAACTTTCTCAGAACGATTCTTTCTAGTATTTATCTGAGGATATTTCCTTTGTCACCATAGGCTTCAATGCACTCCCAAATATCTTATTGTGGATTCCACAAAAACTGTGTAATCAAACTGTTCAATGAAAATTATGGTGTAACTCTGTGAAATGAATTCACAAATCACAATGCAGTTTCTCAGAAAGCTTGATTCTAGTTTTTATTTGATAATATTTCCTTTTTCATTATAGGCCTCATTGCACTCCTAAATATCCATTTGTAGATTCCATGAAAACAGTGTTAGCAAACTGCTCCACTAAAGGAAAGTGTAACTCTGTGAGATGAATTCACACTCCATGAAGAACTTTCTCAGATAGCTTCTTTCTAATTTTTATCTGAGGATATTTCCTTTGGCACCATAGGCTTCAATTTGATCCAAAGTATCCCTTCACAGATTCCCCCAAAACAGTGATACCAAACTGATCCAGGAAAAGAATCATGTAACTTGGTGAGTTGAATTAACAAATCACAAACGGTTTATCAGAAAGCTTCTTTCTAGTTTTTATATGAGAATATTTCCTTTGTCACCATAAGCTTCAATGTGCTCCAAAATATCCCATTGCAGATTCCAAATAAACAGGGTAGCAAACTGATCAATGAAAAGAACAGTGTAACACTGTGAGGTGAATTGACACATCACAAAGTAGTTTCTCAGAAAGCTTCTTTTTCGATTTTATCTGTGGATATATCCTTTTTCACTATGGGTCTCAATATGCCCCAAATATCCCTTTGCAGAATCCACGAAAACAGTGTTAGCAAACTGCTCCATGAAAGGAAAGGTGTAACTCTGTGAGATGAATACACACATCTCAAAGAAGTTTCTCAGCATGCTTCTTTCCAGGTTTTATATGAGGATATTTCCTTTGTCACCCTAAGCTTCAAGGCGCTCCAAAATATTCCATTGCAGATTCCCAGAAAACAGTGTTAGAAATCTGCTCATTGAAAACCACAATGTAAATCTGTGAGATGAATTCACACATCACCAAGCAGTGTCTGAGATAGCCTCTTTCCAGTTTTTATCTGAGGATATTTCCTTTTTCTCCATATTCCTCAATGTGCTCCCCAATATTCCTTATTAGAGCCAACGAAAGCAGTGTTAGCAGTTAGCAAAGTGCTAAATGAAAAGAAAGATGTAACTCTTTTGTGATGAATTTACACATCACAAAGAAGATTCTGAGAAAGCTTCTTTCTAGTTTTTATCTGAGGGTATTTTCTTTGTCACAGAAGTCTTCTATGTGATCCAAAATATCCCTTCTCAGATTCCCCAAACACAGAGCAACCAAACTGCTTCATGAAAAGAATCATGTAACTCTGTGACATGAATTCACAAATCACAGAGAAGTTTCTCAGAAAGATTCTTTCTAGTTTTTTTCTGAGGATATTTACTTTGTCAACATAGGATTCAATGTGCTCCATATATCCCTTTGCAAATTCCATGAAAACAGTATGCAGAAACTGCTCCAAGAGAAGAATTGCGTAATTCTGTGTGATGAATTAACACATCACAAAGCTGTTTCTCAGAAACCTTCTTTCTAGTTTTTACCTGAGGACATTTCCTTTGTCACCATAGGCTTCAACGTGACACAAAATATCTCTTCTCAGGTTCCCCAAAAACATTGCTACCCAACTGCTCCATGAAAAGAATCATGTAACTCTGTGAGATGAATTCACAAATCACAAAGCAGTTTCTCAGAGAGCTTCTGTCTAGTTTTTGCCTGAGGATATTTCTTGTCACCACAAGCTTCAAAGTGCTCTGAAATATCGCATTGCAGATTCCAAGAAAATAGTGTTAGCAAACTGCTCAATGAAAAAAACAGTGTAACTCTGTGAGACAAATTCACATACCACAAGGCTGCTTCTCAGAATGCTTTTTTCTAGTTTTTATCTGAGGATATTTCCTTTCTCACCATAAGCCTCAGTGCACTCCCATATATCCTTTTGCAGATACTTCAAAAACAATGTGAGCAAACTACTCTATGAAGAGTATGGTGTAACACTCTAAGATGAATTCACACATCTCAAAGCATTTCTCAGAAAGCTTGTTGCTAGTTTTTATCTGAGAATACTTCTTTTTCAACGTAGGGCTCAATGTGCTCCAAAATATCCCTTTGCAGATTCCACAAAAACTGTGTTACCAAACTGCTCCATGATAAGAATGTTGTACCTCAGTGAGATGAATTCACACACCACAAAGAACTTTCTCAGAAAGTTTCTTTCTAGTTTTCATCTGAGGATATTTTCCTTGTCACCATAAGCTTCAATGCAATCCAAAATATCCCTTCTCAGATACCACAAAAACAGTGCTACCAAACTGATCCATGAAAAGAGTCATGTAACTCTGTGAGAAGAATTCACAAATCACAAAGCAGTTCTCCAGAAAGCTTCTCTCTACTTTTTCTAGGAGGATATTTTGTTTGTCACCATAAGCTTCATTGCACTCTGAAATATCCCTTTACAGATTCCAAGAAAACAGTGTTAGCAAACTGCTCAATGGAAACAACAGTGTAACTCTGTGAGATGAATTCACACATCACAAAGCAGTTTCTCAGAAAGCTTCTTACTAGTTTTTGTCTGATGATATTTTGTTTTTCACCATAGACTTCAATGTGCTTCCAAATATCTCTTTGAAGATTCCACAAAAACAGTGTTAGCAAACTACTCCATGAAAAGAAAGCTGTAGGGGGGGGGGGGCGGAGCAAGATGGCCGAATAGGAGCAGCTCCAGTCTTCAACTCCCAGTGCCAGCGACACAGAAGACCGGTGATTTCGGCATTTTCAACTGAGGTACTGGGTTCATCTCACTGGGGAGTGCCGGACGATCGGTACTGGTCAGCTGCTGCAGCCCGAGCAGCGACAGCTGAAGCAGGGCGAGGCATTGCCTCACCTGGGAAGCGCAAGGGGGAAGGGAATCCCTTTTCCTAGCCAGGGGAACTGAGACACACAACACCTGGAGAATCGGGTAACTCCCACACAAATACTGCGCTTTGAGCAAACAGGCACACCAGGAGATCATATCCCACACCTGGCCGGGAGGGTCCCACACCCACGGACCCTCCCTCATTGCTATCACAGCAGTCTGTGATCTACCGGCAAGGCAGCAGCCAGGCTGGGGGAGGGGCGCCCGCCATTGCTGAGGCTTAAGTAGGTAAACAAAGCCAATGGGAAGCTCCAACTGGGTGGAGCTCACAGCAGCTCAAGGAAACCTGCCTGTCTCTGTAGACTCCACCTCTGGGGGCAGGGCACAGTAAACAATAACAAAGCAGCAGACACCTCTGCAGATGCAAACGACTCTGTCTGACAGCTTTGAAGAGAGCAGTGGATCTCCCAACACGGAGGTTGAGATCGGAGAAGGGACAGACTGCCTGCTCAAGTGGGTCCCTGACCCCTGAGTAGCCTAACTGGGAGACATCCCCCACTAGGGGCAGTCTGACACCCCACACCTCACAGGGTGGAGTACACCCCTGAGAGGAAGCTTCCAAAGCAAGAATCAGACACGTACACTTGCTGTTCAGAAATATTCTATCTTCTGCAGCCTCTGCTGCTGATACCCAGGCAAACAAGGTCTGGAGTGGACCTCAAGCAATCTCCAACAGACCTACAGCTGCGGGTCCTGACTGTTAGAAGGAAAACTATCAAACAGGAAGGACACCTACACCAAAACCCCATCAGTACATCACCATCATCAAAGACCAGAGGCAGATAAAACCACAAAGATGGGGAAAAAGCAGGGCAGAAAAGCTGGAAATTCAAAAAACAAGAGCGCATCTCCCCCGGCAAAGGAGCGCAGCTCATCGCCAGCAACGGATCAAAGCTGGACGGAGAATGACTTTGACGAGATGAGAGAAGAAGGCTTCAGTCCATCAAATTTCTCAGAGCTAAAGGAGGAATTACGTACCCAGCGCAAAGAAACTAAAAATCTTGAAAAAAAAGTGGAAGAATTGATGGCTAGAGTAATTAATGCAGAGAAGGTCATAAACGAAATGAAAGAGATGAAAACCATGACACGAGAAATACGTGACAAATGCACAAGCTTCAGTAACCGACTCGATCAACTGGAAGAAAGAGTATCAGCGATTGAGGATCAAATGAATGAAATGAAGCGAGAAGAGAAACCAAAAGAAAAAAGAAGAAAAAGAAATGAACAAAGCCTGCAAGAAGTATGGGATTATGTAAAAAGACCAAATCTACGTCTGATTGGGGTGCCTGAAAGTGAGGGGGAAAATGGAACCAAGTTGGAAAACACTCTTCAGGATATCATCCAGGAGAACTTCCCCAACCTAGTAGGGCAGGCCAACATTC
>NW_022162544.1:1584-5226 GCF_008728515.1 Papio anubis | reverse complement strand
AATATATTAACTTTTTCACCAAAGGTCTCACTTTGCTCCAAAATATCCTTTCACAGATTCTACAAAAAGAGTGTTTCCTGACTACTCACTCTAAAGAAGCTTTAACTCTGTGAGATGAATGCAGACATCAGAAAGCATTTCTCAGAAAGATTCTTTCTAGATTTTATCTAATGACATTTCTCTTTTCGTTATAGGCTTCAATGCGCTTCCAAATATCCCTTTGCAATTCTAGAAAAACAGTGTTTCAAACTGCTCCAACAACAGAAAGGTTTAACTCGATGAGGCGAATTCACACATCACAATACAGTTTCTCAGATAGCTTCTTTATAGTATTTATGTGAATATATTTCCTTTTTCACTATAGGAATCAATGTGTTCCAAATATCCCTTCACAGATTCTACAAAAGCAATGTTTCCAAACTGCTCAATGAAAACGAACTTTTAACACTGTGAGACCAATGCACACATCAGAAAACAGTTTCTCAGAAAGCTTCTTACTGGTTGTTATCTGAAGACCGTTCCTTTTTCACCATAGGCCTCAATGCACCTCCAAATATGCCCGTGCAGTTTCTACAAAAACAGTGATTCTCAACTGTTCAATCAAAAGAAATGATTAACTCTCTGAGATTAATGCACACATCACAAAGAACTATCTCAGAAAGCTTCTTTATAGTTTTTATCTGATATTTCTCTATACACTATAGGCCTCAAGGTGTTCAAATATCAATTCGCAGAATCTACAAAAATAGTGTTCCAAAACTGCTCAATCAAACGAAAGCTTTAATTTTGTGAGATGAATGCACACATAAAAATGCAATTTCTCAGAAAAATTTGTTATAGTTTTTATCTGAAGATGTTTCTCTTTCTACCATAGGCCTCAATGTGCTCTGAAATATCCCTATGCAGATTTTACAAAAAAACAGACTTTACAAACTGATCCATCAAAATAAAGGTTTAACTCTGTGAGATGAATGCACACATCACAAAGAAGTTTCTCAGAAAGCTTCTTTCCAGGTTTATATGAAGATATTTCCTTTTTCATCCTAGGCCTCAATGTGCTCCTTAATATCCCTTTGCAGATTCTACAAAAGCAGTGTTTCCAAACTGCTCCATCAAAAGAAAGGTTTAACTCTGTGAGGTGAATGCACACATCACAAAGCAGTTTCTCACAAAGCTTCTTTCTAGGTTTACCTGAAGATATTTCCTTTCCAACCTAGGCCTCAATGTGCTCCTGAATATTCCTTCGCAGATTCTACAAAAACAAGATTTCAAAACTCCTCCATCAAAAGAAAGTTTTAACTCTGTGATATGAATGTACACATCCCAAAGCAATTTCCCATAAAACTTCTTTCTACTTTTTATCTGAAGATATTTCCTTTTTCAACATAGGCCTCAATGAGCTCCCAAATATCCCTTTGCAGATACTACACAAACAACGTTTCCTATCTCCTCAATAAAAAGAAAGGTTTAACTCTGTGAGATGAATGTACACATCACAAAGAAGTTTCTCAGAAAGACTCCTTCTAGTTTTTATCTGAAGATATGTCTTTTTACACTATAGACTTAAAAAAGCTTTGAAATATCCCTTCACATATCACAAAGCAGTTTCTCAGAAAGCTTCTTACTATTTTTTGTCTGAAGATAATTCCTTTTTCACCATAGGCCTCAATACACTCCCTTATATCCCTTAATAGATTATACAAAAACAGTGTTTCCAAACTGGTCAATCAAAGAAAGCTTTAACTCTGTGAGTTGAATGCACACATCACAAAGCACTTTCTCAGAAACCATCATCCTAGTTTTTATCTGAAGATATTCCTTTTTCACTCTAGGCTTTGATACACTCCCAAATATGCCTTCACAGATTCTAAAAAGCAATGTTTCCAAACTGCTCAATGAAAATAAATTTTTAACACTATGAGATGATAGCTCACATCACAAAGCAGTTCCTCATAAAGCTTCTTTCTAGTTTTTATCTGAAGTTAGTTCCTTTTTCACCACAGGCCTCAATGCGCTGCCAAATATCCCATCACAGATTTTACAAAAACTGTGTTTCCAAACTGCTCAATCTAAAGAAAGTTTTAACTCTGTGAGATGAATGCACACACATAAAGCAGTTTCCCAGTAAAATTAGTGCTAGTTTTTATGTGAAGATATTTCTCTTTTCACCATAGGCCTCAAGGCACTCCAAAATATTCCTTCTCAGATGATACAAAAACAGTGTTTCCAAACTGCTCCATCAAAAGAAAGATTTAACTCTATGAGATGAATGCACACATATCAAAGCAGTTTCCAAGAAAGCTACTTTCTAGGTTTTATCTGATGATATTTCTCTTTTCACCATAGGCCTAAATGTGCTCTGAAATATCCCTTCATGGATTCTAAGAAAACAGTGTTTCCATACTACTCCATCAAAAGAAAGTTTTATATGTGTCAGATGAATGCATAAATCACAATGAAGTTTCTCTGAAAGCTTCTTTCTAGTTTTTATCTGAAGATTTTTCGTTTTTCAACATAGGCCTCAATGCCCTCCAAATACCCTTTCACATATACAAAAAAACAGTGTTTCCAAACTGCTCAATCAAAAGAAACGTTTACCTCTGTGAGGTGAATGCACAGAATGCAAAAACTGGTTTATCAGAAAGCTGTTTTCTAGTTTTTATCTGTTGCTATTTCACTGTTCACCATAGGCCTCAATGCACTCCCAAATATAAATTCACAGATATTACAAAAATGGTGTTTCCAGGTGCCAGTGACACAGAAGACAGGTGATTTCTGCATTTTTAACTGAGGTACTGGGTTCATTTCACTAGGGAGTGCCGGGCAATCAGTGCTGGTCAGCAACTGCAGCCCGACCAGCAAGAGCTGAAGCAGGGCGAGGCATCGCCTCACCTGGGAAGTGCAAGGGGGAAGGGAATCCCTTTTCATAGCCAGGGGAACACACAACATCTGGAAAATCGGGTAACTCCCACCCCAATACTGTGCTTTACCAAGGGCCTTAGCAAACGTGTACACCAGGAGATTATATCCCACACCTGGCCGGGAGGGTCCCATGCCCACCGAGCCTCCCTCATTGCTAGCACAGCAGTCTGTGATCTAACCACAAGGCAGCAGCGAGGCTGGGGGAGGGGTGCCCGCTATTGCTGAGGCTTAAGTAGGTAAACAAACCCTCTGGGAAGCTCGAACTGGGTGGAGCTCAAAGCAGCTCAAGTAAGCCTGCCTGTCTCTGTAGACTCCACTGCTGGGGACAGGGCACAGCTAAACAACAACAACAACAAAAAGGCAGCAGAAACCTCTGCAGATGCAAAGGACTCTGTCTGACAGCTTTGAAGAGAGCAGTGGATCTCCCAACACGGAGGTTGCGATCTGAGAATGGACAGACTGCCTGCTCAAGTGGGTCCCTGACCCCTGAGTAGCCTAACTGGGAGACATCCCCCACTAGGGGCAGACAGACACCCCACATCTCAGACGGTAGAGTACACCCCTGAGAGGAAGCTTCTAAAGCAAGAATCAGTCAGGTACACTCACTGTTCAGCAATATTCTACCTTCTGCAGCCTCTGCTGCTGGCACCCAGGCAAACAGGGTCTGGAGTGGACCTCAAGCAATCTCCAACAGACCTACAGCTGAGGGTCCTGACTATT
>NW_022162544.1:0-669 GCF_008728515.1 Papio anubis | reverse complement strand
ACACCTGGCCGGGAGGGTCCCATGCCCACCGAGCCTCCCTCATTGCTAGCACAGCAGTTTGTGATCTAACCACAAGGCAGCAGCGAGGCTGGGGGAGGGGTGCCCGCTATTGCTGAGGCTTAAGTAGGTAAACAAAGCAGCTGGGAAGCTCGAACTGGGTGGAGCTCAAAGCAGCTCAAGTAGGCCTGCCTGTCTCTGTAGACTCCACCGCTGAGGACAGGGCACAGCTAAACAACAACAACAACAAAAAGGCAGCAGAAACCTCTGCAGATGCAAACGACTCTGTCTGACGGCTTTGAAGAGAGCAGTGGATCTCCCAACACGGAGGTTGCGATCTGAGAATGGACAGACTGCCTGCTCAAGTGGGTCCCTGACCCCTGAGTAGCCTAACTGGGAGACATCCCCCACTAGGGGCAGACAGACACCCCACATCTCAGACGGTGGAGTACACCCCTGAGAGGAAGCTTCTAAAGCAAGAATCAGTCAGGTACACTCACAGTTCAGCAATATTCTATCTTCTGCAGCCTCTGCTGCTGACACCCAGGCAAACAGGGTCTGGAGTGGACCTCAAGCAATCTCCAACAGACCTACAGCTGAGGGTCCTGACTATTAGAAGGAAAACTAACAAACAGGAAGGACACTCACACCAAAACCCCATCAGTACGTCAC
>NW_022162543.1:0-5229 GCF_008728515.1 Papio anubis | reverse complement strand
ACATAATGAAAATCTTCATCAAAATCAAAAGGACAGGATTCAGAGAGCTTCTGGCTAGCTTAACATATGGAGGGCAGCATGCCCCTAGTGGGCACAGAAGCCCCCTGCCCCTTCGGCCATACCCCGTGTTGTGTCTCCTCATCTCCTTCCTTTCCTAGGGTATCCCGCTTGCCACAGAACATGTGAGAAGTCCCTAGGCTATAGAGCTAGATGAGAGAATTAGGGCCTAGGTAGAAGAAAGGGTCAAGCAACCAGGGCAACCTGCTGAAGCAAGATGGCTTGGGTCCTACCTACACTGTCTCTTCAGAGGCTATGGCATGAAGTAGCCATGGGTTTCCATCCTGCCTCTCACACAGTGCCCTTGATATGGTGGACAAGATACTTACACCCTTTGGGACTGTTTTTCCATTTCTAAAGTAGAAATTACAATATGTAAACTAAAAATACTTGCTATGAAGAATAAAGGAAATAACATCAAGCAGGCTTTACATGCAGATAAATTTGGCTTCCTACTTAGATTTCCTTTTTTCCTTTAGATTTCAAACTTTGTCATTTCATTTTTCCTTACAGCTGCATTTCTAGTGTGTGATAACCTGCTTTTGAATTTTAAGTAAGAATGTCAACTTTTAAAATACATTTGAATTCAGAAAATAAATATCTGATTTAAATATGTTAGTTTCATAGCAGTGTAGCTGGTGTCACCCACGGCATAGATTCTGAAGTTAATTTGTAAATAACTGAGGTGTGACAAGGCCAAACGTAAGTTAATAGTATGTGCTGAAAACTTAACTTGCTGTGTGTGATGCCATGAAGAATAAATCAATATTCTGTCTATGCTACACCACGCAACTCAATACATTAGTGTGTCAATTGCTCAAGCAGTCCCTAAGCAGCCCTGTGGTATCTAACAGGGCTTTGAGGATCACCACTAAAGTCATTAGTTTGCCTTTTCACATATTCTTAAATTTGGCCAATATGGAGACAATGAGCCCAAACAGATCCAAGTGGTTGATTGCTCGTAGACAAAGCAAAAGCAAGATCAGCATTGTATAAGCACCGTATCCCTATTCCCATAGTGTGACAGTGAATGGGAGGTACTCAGTGATGGACGGCACAGATGGTTGGTCTTTGGCCGGTGGGGAGTCCACCCCATGCCCTAAGGCAGTGAGCAATTTTACACTCCACAACTGTACCCTATGATGAAGAAAGGCCTGTGCTTACCTCCAACTAGGGAGATGGATGAAGAATGGCCTGGTGTCAGCCTCAAGGCAGATAGGGAGCTGGTGCCAAAATACCTATGGCAGCTCCCACCATGCTGCCTATCTTTCCTTGTTCCAAGGACATTCAGGATATTCTGCCCAGACTCAGGTTAGCCTGTAGTCTAGCTTTGCCTACTTCCCCTATGTGGTACCTGCAGGAGCTCCAGAGCACCATGCAGAGCCTTTACCGTAGAGTGTCCAGTACGAAACCAAAGACCATATGTAAGGTGTCTAGAAACATATCTCCAATAAAGACTCCCTGGAAACAAGGGGAGATGTTTTTCTCATTGGATCATTACAAAGTTAATTCATCAATTCAGTAGACATGCACGAGTGGCTGCCATGTTACAAGGAAATACCTGGGATGCTGGAAGTGGAGAGGTACAACCAACAACACTTGGGTACTTGCTGTGGGGGCTGTCACACTATGAATTCAGGGCAGAGAGGCCACTAAACAGAAACAGCTGAAGTGCAAGGGATAAACACAGGGAAGGACCCAGGGAATAAAATCAATCAATGTGCTTGTGGCCAAGGGGCAGGAGGAAAATGTGCACTGTTCCATGAAAACCTGCTCTTTCTCCATTACATACCACCTATGCTGGAAACAATATATCATGTCTGTGAGTCTATCGGTGAACTCCATTCTGAATCCTGGATTTTTCCAAATTACCACGTCTCTTGATTATATAGAATTAACATCACTCTTAATATTCATTAAATGTGAGTTCCTCAAAGTTATAATTAGCATTGTTCAGCTGTTCTGGTTCATTTTCCTTTCCAGGTAGTTTTGGAAAATGACTCCAATGAAGTGTGTTGTATACGTTGAGACAGTTTTGCTTTGAAGGGCAGCAGATATGTTTGCCAGCACTTAGGACACTGGGGGAAGAAAAGTAGGTTTCCCCATAGCTGGGGTGATCCAATACAGAGGGGAACCATTGATGGTTCAGGAGAAAGAATGATCATTGCAGCAACAACAAAGCGCTTGGGAAAAGTGGGAGTTATGGATCCTGGGCTGAGGTGAGAGCTTGCTTCCATAGGAGCATTGTATGCGCAAAGGGGCAGAAATGCCAGGCCCGACGGGGTAGACTGGATTTTTAGATGCTCTGAGAATTCCCAGCAGATAGTCTGTCTGTCTTCTGAATGAATCATTAGGGTAGGTCATTCAAATGGAGGAGGTTCCTGGGAATTAGGTAGAAATCTATTGTAGTAGTGGAAGTAGGATGAGTGTGAAAGGGAGAAGCAATTCTGTCGTGGTCGTGGACTTAAGGTAAAATAATTCCCAAAGTTTGAAGTTTTCTCATCACTGCTCAGTTGCTCAGATACAGGCATCATTACATGCTCATTACTAATTATTGGTAGAGCAGGGATTCCTAAGTCATAAAATAGATAGGATAATGCTCACCTCCTGAGGGGCACTAAAAGTATTTCCATTGGTTTGTTAAGGCTGCCATCAAAAACTACCATCGACTGGGTGACTTAAACAACAAAAATGTATTTTCTCACAATTCTGGAGGCTACACGTCTGAGATCAAGGTGTCAGCAGAGTTGGTTTCTTCTAAGGCCTCCTTCCTTGCCTTGTAGGCAGCTCTTTTCTCCCTGTGTCTTTGCTTGCCTCCCCTCTGAACATGTCTGTGTCCTCGTTTCCTCTTCTTATAAGGGCACCAGGCACATTGCCTTAGACCCCACTCTGATGACCGCATTTCACTTAATTACCTGTTTAGAGACCCATCTATCTCTCATACAGTTACAGTCTGAGGTTCTAGGGGTTAAGACTTCACCATATGGATTTTGTGCAGACACAACTCAGTCCATAACAGTGTGACTGTTGGTTTTATATTAAAACTTTATTTTTGACACCAGGTCTCACTGGGTGACCCTGGCTCGTGAGCACTGTTTACCATGGCTCACTACTGTCTGTAACTCTTGCTCAAGGAACCCTGCCATGTCATCTTCCTAGTAGCTGGCAGTACAGGATTGCGACACCACATTGGACTAATTTTTTAAACTTTTTGTAGACGGTGGGGGGTGAGGATTGCGCCATGTTCCCCAGGCTGGTCTGGAACTCCTGTGCTCATGCGATCCTCCCGCCTCAGCGTCCCAAAGTGCTGGGATTATAAGCGTGAGCCACTGAGTCTAGCCTTCTTTTACTACTGTTTTTTGTAGAGGATCTGAAGTGAGGGTGGAATCTGAAATGTCATTACACAACTGGTTCTCAGGGAGCACTGGAAGAAACCGTGCAACCCAGCAGATACTACCAGGAATTGGGTGAGCAGAGGAGGGTCATGGCCACAAATCCAAGCAGAAGACACCAAACCACAAGGAGCTTCTGGCTCTAAAACAGCAACCGTGTCGGTGTAAGGACCAATCTTCTGAGATAGCTGCTGTGGGATTGCTGAGAGCACATGATTTTGCATCAATACACCCAAAAGCAGTGCATGTGAAAACAGATCACAAAACTCTCCTCTCCATTCATCTTTGTTTTACGATGACCAATGATAGATACCCTCGCTTTAGGACATCCCTACCAACACTTGTGTACAAGCATATTTAGAAACTGGGAACCTAAACTGGGAACGCTCAGGAATAGGGTGAGAATATTGATGGATGGGTGAGGGATATGGGTTCTTCACCCCATAGACTATGTTTGAAACAAGAGAAGAGCCATTGTGCTGTGGTCTCCCTATACTTCCTCATCTTGCCACATTCGTAGATGCCGCATGGTTTTTGTCCCTTTATTTACAAAGGTGTGATGAACCCATGGGTAATTAATCCTGAAGGAGGAAATTCTTCACAAAGTACAATAACAGGGTCTAATTTCCATGACCAACTTTTTTAGTTTTTTTTTTTTTGTAGTAACCCACATTCAGGAATCACAAAAGAAACCTGTTGGAATGTGTGATGTGAACAAGGTCTTACTTTCATGTAGATTAGCAAGTAGGCTTTTACAGATTAGACATAAAAGCATAAAAGCTGGTACCATCCCAGAATCAAATGAATGGTCCCTGAGGACATACAGAATTTAGGGACATCAGTTACTAAGAGGCTACAGGAAACTAGAAGTGCTCGCAGAACTTTTCATTGTCTAGACAGAAAAATTCAACAAATCTGCTCCAGTAAGTAAGGGTACCTCCCTGGCTGCCATGGGTGACCAGCTTTCCATTTCAAGCAGAGAAGTGAAGCCTGAGGCACTTCAAAAAGCACCCCAAGTGCTCCACACCTTGAAGGTCATTCCCACAAAGCTGGAACACCATCTATTCCTGAGGGATCAGGTTATGATCTGTGTCTTTGACACACTGGGCAAACAGACCCTGAGTCCTGCATAGGTCTTTACTGGATAACTGCATCTCTGTTCCTGCATTCTGAGATGGTTGATGGAGCCATGACTCACATACCTCACCTCTTTAGCAATCAATTGTCCAGATACATCCTTGGCCGTGTTTTCATGGCATGAATTCTGAACAGACTGAGAATCTTCCAAATCATCATGGGCTGATTTCTTTTTCTTAGCAGTTCTGTTGTTGATTTATTTCTCCTCTCTTGCATTTTGCTATCAGCAGCAGGGAGAAACATGGCAACATCTTCAATGCTCGGCTTAGAAATCTTAGCTAAAAGCCCACATTCATCACTTGAAAATTCTACTTTGCATTCGAGAGTATGCAGTTTAGCTAAATTATTTGCCATTTTCTCATAAGGAATGTGAGTCCATGTTTCCAACAACATATTCCCCATTCCTGTCTGAGACGTCACCAGAAGCACCTTTAACATTCATTTTTCTTGCAACATCCTGTTCTTTTTTTTTTTATTTTATTTTATTTATTTTTTATTTTTTTATTTTTATTTTTTTTTTAATTTATTTATTATTATTATACTTTAAGTTGTAGGGTACATGTGCATAACATGCAGGTTTGTTACATATGTATACTTGTCATTCTTATAAAAACAAACAACAAAGTGCTCCAGACATCTTTGT
>NW_022162542.1:0-5232 GCF_008728515.1 Papio anubis | reverse complement strand
GTTCTGGTCCATCGGCCACAGAACCGTTTCTGTGCTCAGACGCCTCACCTCCCTCTCCTCACCATACTTAGATGGATGCCCCGGCTCAACTGCAGAGCAGTCTGCCTCTGTGGGGTTCTAATAAGTCCTGAAAGAAGCCAGCAAGGCCCTGGAAGCCTCAGGACAGTGGCTTTGCTGGAAGTCTCCCTTCTTAGGATTGCTTCTTGTTTAGAACTTTTATTTTGTTGCAGTATTGATGAGAATTTAATTGAAATTTAATTTTTAATTTTGCTCTAATGTTTAGGGTGCCAAGCTGTTCTACCTTTCTGGAATGGTGCATGGAGAATATCAAAACCAAGAAATCCACAATCTGGGCCGTTTTATTACAGTTATGAAGTTTAGGCCTCTCACATGGCAAACTTCTCACCCTTATGTACTGGCAGACAGGTAAAAAGTGATTGTAAACTTTTTCTTCTTGGGCCATATATTTCAAAGCTAAAAAGGCTAGAAAAAGAACAGTGATAGGATTTATTTTGTGCCTGTTTGAATAGTGGGGATAGAAGTGTAGTTGATGGAGAATGTCTACTTATATCATTGCTCAAAGATGCTGTGCCTTTGGGAGTAAATTAATTATGAGATGTTTAGGAAAATGGGAGGACTTGGAAGCATTTAAGGCTACAGAATGTGGCCCCATCCTACGTTCAGCCTCAGTTTTGAGTGATGCTGCCTTCGTGCCCGGGTGCTTGAGTCCTTCGTGTGTGCCTTCACGGCCTTCAGTTTCCTTCCTTTGTGCTCTTCCTCATGTGGTTTTCTCAGCCTGGAATACCCTTTTTCCACCTGCCAGAATCCAAGCCACAGTAAAAATCCCAAAGCACAGGCTCACTCTCTTCCAGCAAGGGATTTTCTGAATATGTTCTTCACTCTTCCCTGACCCCAGGTGGACATCATCTCCCTGTCTGGTGTCTTCTGGAATGAAAATGTCACTTTCAGCCTAGAGACACAGTTGTGTGCCTGCCCCTTTTCCTCTAGTGGATGGGGAATGGTGCTTCTTTATTTCTGCATTTTCTAGTTTTCTAAATGATGTGCTTAGTGGACAATAGTGTGATGAGTCATTGACACCTGAAAGGAGGTATAGGAACTTTGGCATTCATTTCTGCTGCATGATTGAGTTTATTTTTCTAGGATGGAAGATTTGACAAACCCAGAGGATATCCGAACAAACATCAAATGTGACCGGAAGGTGTCACTTTATGGTTATTTAAGAGGAGCACACTTGAAAAATAAAAGCCAAATTCACATGCCAGGTATTCTCTTGTTGTAGAACATACTAGAATTACACATAGGATTCTTGGGATGACTTCATTTCTCAGGAAAACTGAAAAATGACCAAACAAGGGAAGATGGCCTCGCTGGAGGTTTTTAAAGTAACCCAGATGTGTGTAGGCCTGCAAAGGTGTTATCAAATCCCCTCTTCTCTGACCTCTTGTCTTGTAGCTAGAGGGCCACTGTTCCAGTGTGGCACAATGCCCTTCTTTAGTGTCATGGGTTAAGCCCTTGGACTATGGCTCGTTTTTAACCCCCCAGTCAACAGTAGATACTTCTGACTTCTTGTCAGCTGAAGCTTGCTTTTGGATCCTGTCTTCCAGGGGTAGGAGATTTTGCTGTGAGTGACATCAGTTTCCTCCCAGACCCGTGTGCTCTTCCCGAACAACAAAAGAAGCGCTGTTTAAATGAGAAGGAGAAGTTGGTTTATGCGCCTCTTTCTGGAGTTGGGGGTGTGCTGTATGACAAAGACGCTGTCTATGTTGACCTTGGTGGCAGCCACGGTTTTCAGGTATCGGTGAGATGGGCGTCATTTCTCTGAACTCTCATTATTCTTTCCGAGTCTATTTTTTAATCCCAAAAAATAATGTAGTCAGCTTTTATTTATTGAAGATTTTTCTCTTGTACTTATAATAAAGGCCCAAATGCATATTGTAAATATATAGGATAAAAAAAATACTTTTTTTTCATTGTACCAAGCGGAAGAGTCCTGTCCTCCATTCCTCCTTGATCCATGGCCCCAGCGCAGGCATTGCTGCCATGTGGTGCCTGCATGGCCCATCCCCGTTTCTACAAAATCAGTGTGCTTGCCAGCTCTCATTGGTCTTTTTCTCATTCACAATGGTTTCCTCATTCTGTATTTTAAAGTGGATTTCAAATATTTATTTCTTAGTTCTGAAGTGGAATTTTATTGGGTTAAAATTAGGGTTATTTAAAAATGTTAGAAGAGCTAGCATTGTTGTAGCATTGGAGCTGAGGTTTTTCTAGCTAGGTGTTTAGGTTATCAGGTTACATACTCCCTGAACTTTGGAAAAGTTTAATGGAGATGGGGATCCATTTCAAGCTTTGTTGTAAGGATTTTCTTCTCTGCTTTTGAGGCATTAAGAAAGATTCTTAGGAAACGTGTCTAAGATAATTTTGAGAAACTGAATGAAACCAGTGTCTCTCCAGGATCTTTGTGCTTTTCTCACATGCTCTTTCTTGGTGGTCTTGACAGGACGAGGTGGGGCCCACCCATGAGCTGGTCCAGAGTCTCATCTCTACCCACTCCACCATTGATGCCAAGATGGCTTCAAGTCGAGTGACACTGTTTTCTGATTCCAAGCCACTTGGGTCAGAGGATATAGATAATCAAGGGTAAGTCTGCTTTTTTTCTATTTTTATTAAAAAGATGTATTACAGAAGATCGTATCACCCATAATTCAGCCATCATAACACATTTTGGTGGGATTCATTCTATGTTGTTTTGTTTTTCTTTGTGTGTGCATGTCTCTGAGGGTTCTTCACTTACCTGACATTACAAGGGAGTCTTTTCTTGAAATAAAATACAGGATGCATTTTTCAACAGACCCCAAATATTCCTCAAATACCACGCCATCTTCCATAGGTTGCCTTTTGTTTTTTAAGAGACGTGAGGCCACTTGGCTTTCTTTTGGTGGCCAAAACACTAGAGCAGAGTCAAGGAGTTTGTGGCTGTCCAGAAGCCACATGCCTTGTCTCTGAAAGTTTTATTTAAATTATGCTGTATTATCTCCCGTGGGTAGGTTTCCATGGATGTATGGCTTATGTGAATTATTTTTCAGTCTGGGTTGAGAATTTATATACCTTTATACATAGTCGATGTTTGCAAAACATTGGTTTTGTTGTATTGATTTATGACTCCCAGTAAAATTTATCTGAAAATTTTGAGATTATCTAGTTTGTAATTTGTTACAATGTGCATAAACTACCTAGCAGAATGCCTGACAGATGCAAAGTGTTCGCCGAAAGATCACTTCTTTATAATGAAGTTACTAGCGATTTTCATTTTTGTATATCCTTCTAGTCATCTTTATCTACAAGAATACTCTATTCTACTATAGTTACAGTTAAAATACATAATTTTATTTCTATATTCTGAGCATTTCCTTTTTCTATACAGTCTTTATGTAGTCACCATTTTGTTATTATTGGTGTATTCTTTTTTGTGTGTGTGACAAGATCTTGCTTTGTCTCCCAGGCTAGAGTGCAGTGGTATGATCTGGGCTCACTTCAGCCTTGAACTCCCAGGCTCAAGTGGTCCTCCCGCTTCAGCCCCCCAAGTAGCTGGGACTACAGGAGTGCGCCACCGCTCCCAGCTAATTTTTTTTTTTCTAGAGATTAGGTCTCACTGTGTTGTTTCCCAGGCTGGTCTTGAACTCCTGGGCTCAAGCAATCCTCCTGCCTTAGCCTCCCAAAGTCCTGGGATTACAGATGTGAGGCACTATGCCTGGCCTATTATTGCTATATTCTAACTTATCCATCTCTTTTGGTGTGATTTTCAGTTTTTTCAAATTTATGTTTTCATAATTTTATATATCTTGCTACATTAAATAGCTTCATACAGTTTTCTTTTATACTGTGATTTTAGCCTCCTGATGATTCTTCTCTATCAGATATGACACTGGTGACTTAAAATGGATGTTCTTCCTCTGTCATTCCTCCTACATTTGTTAGCTGGCATTTTTAACAAAGAGCTTTCACTTCTCCCCTTTATTTCCGTATCACTGCTGACTAATGCACTTGTGTTTTGTTCCATGGGTTATTTTCCATCACTATCATTATTCTTCCTGATGCCTATGCTGTCCCAGATTTGGCCGCAGGAGCCTTCAGCCTGTCTCCTGTGTCCTTTCAACTGTCTCTGTTAGTCTTTGAGCATTTCTTACTTTCTGACAGAACAAGAGGATCCAGGCTCATTTTGCCCTCTTTCTGCCTTGGGCCTGGACTCAGCCATTTCTCTTAAGGATCATGTATTTTTAGCTTAGAAATTAATCAGCTTTCAAAAAAATCTACAAAACACTAACTTCCCTTTTGAGCAATTTTTTTCTAAAATTAGATTTTTGTTTTTTAAGGGTTATTCCTTTATTCTCTCTCTAAGTTTTTTTGAAGTGTGGTGTTAGGAAACCATGTCCGAGTTTGCTTATTAATTCTTCCAATGTTTATCAGATCATTTTTTCCCTATGCTACGTCATCTTAAACAATTCCTTGACATTTTCTGTTTCTTTGTATTTTTCATTGACTGTATTGCCATTTCCAGATTAGCTGATTAATGTGCAAATTGAATTATTTTGTATTTCCTTGGTAATACAGGATATTGATGCCAAAGGAGGAAAAACAAATGGACTTAAAAACTGGGCGAATGCGTCGGAAAGCCATTTTTGGAGATGAAGATGAATCTGGAGATAGTGATGATGAAGAAAATGATGAAATATCTGAAGATGACGAGTTGGAAAATGGCTCTAGTGATGAGGAAGCAGAAGAGGAGGAAAATGCTGAGATGACTGATCAGTATATGGCTGGTAAGGGCGTCAAACGACGGAAACTTGAAGAGTTGGAAGAAGACAGTGAAATGGATTTGCCAGCATTTGCTGACAGTGACGATGACCTTGAGAGGAGCTCAGCGGAAGAAGGGGAAGCAGAGGAAGCTGATGAAAGCAGTGAAGAAGAGGACTGCACTGCAGGAGAGGGGGGCATTTCAGGATCAAAGGCTGTTGGAGAAGGTAGTAAAGCAGAGCTGTCGCCAGCTAATCGCCAGAGTGACCGTGTGAATCTGGAGAAGTCTTTGCTGATGAAGGAAGCAGCTCTCCCCACTTCCGATTCTGGGCATTGCACAGCTGAAGAGGCGTTTGCATCTGAAGATGAATCTGAAGAAAGCTCCTCACTCGGTGCAGAGGAAGAGGACTCAGAAAATGA
>NW_022162541.1:0-5243 GCF_008728515.1 Papio anubis | reverse complement strand
ATGCTCCCCACACGGACTGTGTCAGCTCCTCCCTGACCTGGCGGCCGTCAACCTAACACCACTCCCTCTGCAGGCAGCTCCTGCCCCACACCTGCTCCTTCCGTGGGCTCAGTTAAAAAGACATCTCCCAGGGCAGCGCTGGTGCACGGACGCCGCACTGCGCACTTTCTCCTCGTGACCTCCCTCCATCCTCATCAACTCTTTCTGTCACTGCTCCCTAAATGCCCGCCCGTGCTCCATCTGTCCTGTTCTGTGGGGCATCCTAGGCCAAGCCTAGCGCTGACACAGAACAGCGGCTGCTTGAGGGCCCACAGCCTCCCTGGGAATCAGTCAGGCACCCTGTGACCTGTCTGCCCGCTGCACCCCGTGGGGTTCAGAGCCCGTGTGATGATCTCACACAGGCACCACATAGTATGTGGCCACCTGCCCCCGGCTGTCCCTTGGGAAGACAGACCTCTCCTGTGTCCCTGCCAGGAGAAGGGGGTATTATTGCTCTTTGCTCCCAGAACACAACTCACCCCCACCCACCTTCTCAGGTGTGAGCAACGTCCCTCCAGACAGGCTCTCTGGTGACTGCCTGTTCCTCCTCTACAGAGACCATCTTGGCCAGGTGAAAACCTTCAGGACAGACCCCTGGGTATGTCAGCACATGGAGGGCTGAGCCCATCACGACCACGGAGTAAGTCGGGATGAATCTCTCCAGCTCTGAACCCCTGCTCTGTCCCAGGCTCTCCTTCGTGTGTCTCAAGGAACCATGTTCCACGGGGTTCCTGGGTAACTCCCCACTTCCTCCTGCCCCACCACGGGGTCAGATGGGCAGAGAAGAGATGACACCAAAGATGTTCAGGAAGAAATGAGAAACCCTGAGCCCTAGCTCAGCCACCAGTCCCCAGGGAGCAATAGAGTGACTGAGAACTGTCCTTTGACCATGGGACTCACAGCCCCCACTGAGCAACCAGCACTGGCCTCTCCTCCCAAGAGGCATGAGAGATTCACCCTGCACACCTCCAGGAAGGACACTTTCCTCTGGGACACCCGGGTCCTGAATGTCCATCCTTGGAAGCTGCAGCCAAGCTAGACACAATTAGAGAAAGGAAGGGTCCCTGTCACCAGACGACACACAGCTCACCCACAGCACAATGGGGTGTCACTGTGACATGGACCTGGTAGAGCTCCAGCCTCCTTCACTGAAGGGGAGAGCCAGATGGGATTGAAGAGGGCAAAGGGCGTGAATGTGCACCCGACCCAGAGCCATGGGGACAGCAGGAGGCTGAGGTCCAGAACTGTGCTTGCCCAACCTACAGGGTATGTGTGTGACTGTGTGTGTCTGTGTGTGTCTCTTTTGTGTGTGTGTTTGTGTTTCTGCACATAGTGTGTGCCGAGGTTTGGTGACAGTATCACTGCTGAAAAAGACAGAGGCCTCCACAATTCCCAGGGACCTGACACACAGACAAAAGGAAAAAGAGAAGGAGGGACAAGGAGGCAGGACTGAGAGAGGAGGGGATAGAGAGGTGTCCTGGGCACAGACCCCACCTATGAGCCTGAGAAGTGCTCCTGCCCTGGGAAGAGGCTCAGCACAGAAGGAAGAAGGACAGCACAGCTGACAGCCGTGCCCAGAAAGTTTCTGGATCCCAGGCTCATCTCTACAGAGGAGAACACGCAGGTGGCACAAGCCATGGGGCCCCTCTCAGCCCCTCCCTACACACTGCACATCACCTGGAAGGATCTCCTGCTCACAGGTGAGGAGAGAACTTCCTGGGAGAGGACAGGAGGAGGAAGCAGAATGATTGGATGGGGTCTCCTGGAGAGGATGGGGTTTTAAAAAATAAAATAAGCCAGCACTTTGGGAGGCTGAGGTGGGTGGATCATGAGGTCAGGAGTTCAAGGGCAGCCTGCTCAACACAGTGAAGCCCAGTCTCTACTAAAAATACAAAAAATTAGCAGGTGTGGTGGTGTGCTCCTGTAATCCTAGCTACTCGGGAATTTGAGGCAGGAGAATTGCATGAACCTGGGAGGCAGAGATTGCAGTGAGCCGAGATCGCGCCACTGCACGCCAGCCTGGGTGACAGTACGAGACTCTGTCTCAAAAAAAAAAAAAAAAAAAAAAAAGGAAAGAAGGCTCTGTTGGAGCCTGAATAGGGGAAAATATACCAGAGAGGGACAGGGGTCAAAACAGGAAAATCACACTGAACTGGAATTGGTAAGAGGTAGGAAAATCTCAAGTGTTCTGTTTTCCTGGTTAATTATCACTGGTCACCACATTTTGAAAAATGATAATAATTACTATTATCAGATGACACTTCAAATGAACATACAAACAGGGCATGAAACATTGTCCACAGCAAAAAACCTCAACAACTGGGGAAAGAAAGAAGAAAACCAAACAAAACACCCCGGGCATGGAGGGCCCTGGGAACCCTCACATGTACAGGAGTCTACAGCCTCTCTGAGGCACTGGGGTGCAACCAAGATCACAAAAAGTCCTTGTCCCACACGGAATAGGCTCCATGGGCAGGAATATTGGCAGACATGCAAAGAGATCTAGAATGTGAGGTCAGGTGTTGACCAGAGTCTGGAGGGAGCAGAGCAGGGAAAGGTCAGAAAGGAAGACCCAGGGTCTCTGGAAGGAGGCGTCAGGAAAGGAAGCCCACATGCCCTGATGTGAGCAGGACCTGAGGGCAGTGTGGAGGGGAGAGCCATGCAGACCTCTGGGAAGAGGAGCAAACAGAAAGCCGAGGTCGAAGCATTTGTGCCAATTTATGGACCAAGTAGGACAGTAGGACACAAACAAACAGTCACACACACACACAAAAGGGGCGTGTGTGTGTGTGTGTCTTCAAGGCTGATGATTGAAGAAATCTTGTCAGGACCCAGGGCTCCATCTTTTCACCCCAATACATAGGTCTCAATATTGACTGATGCTCTCTCCACCTCCTAGCATCACTTTTAATCTTCTGGAACCCGCCTACCACTGCCCAAGTCACGATTGAAGCTCAGCCAACCAAAGTTTCTGAGGGGAAGGATGTTCTTCTACTTGTCCAGAATTTGCCCCAGAATCTTACTGGCTACGTCTGGTTCAAAGGGCAAAAAACGAACTTCCACCAATTCATTATAGCATATAAAATAGACAGTAAAAAAATTACAATTGGGCCTGCATACAGTGGACGAGAAAGAGTATATTCCAATGCATCCCTGCTGATCCAGAATGTCACCCGGAAGGACACAGGATCCTATACCATACAAATCATACAGCGAGGTGATAAGATTACAGGGGTAACTGGACATTTCACCTTATACGGTGAGTGATTCCGCATGATCCCTGGATGTTGGGGGGTGGGGGTCACTTCTACTTTGCACACACAGGATGGTCAGGCCTAGACTGTGCCTGTGTCCCTCTCTGCATTATGTCCCATGTTGGGGTTTTGGCATTTAGTGCAGGACACACACAGAGGAGACAAACCACAACAGATCAGAATTCCTTTCCTGCCTCAAGACCCTGCAGACACTTGCTGCACAGGAAGGGCAGTGTGATGGGGGGAGGGTTTCTCAGCAGGGGGAGATCAGTCTCAGCCAAGCACCTCATGTCCTCTTCATAAACTTGACCCTGAGAAAGACCCTGGAGAACTGAGCAGGGCTTTGCCTAAGAGGCCCCCTGAGATACTCTCAGAGAAAGTCAGCCCAAGAAGCCTCAACCCCAGACCCCTGTCCCTAAATCCTTACTCCAGATAAAGCTGAGGAGCCTGTGCCAGGTCTGGGTTGTGGCAGGGCTTACTGGGACAAGGATTTACCAGCGGTCTGAGGACTGTGTCTCCTGGAGCTGCTCACCAGCCAGGGCTCAGGCCTCAGAGCCTCATCTGGGCAAGGACAGAGCTTTCTTCACCTGACACTCAGAGCGGAGAGGACAGAAATACAAGCTTTGTAGGCCATCAGCCAGCTGCTTTATGAGTCTTAGGACACTCCATAGAAACTCTAATGTCCCCAGAAGCAGAAACAGAAGAGAGAAAATGTACCTGGCAGCAGCTTGTCCACAGGGATCTGACCTAAAGGTGTTCCCTCATGAAAGTGAATAATAATAAATGCTGTTTGTGTGAACACCTCCACTGTGCCAAGCATTAGATCAGGTGACTGTGAATAATTTTCAGTTTATTCACAGATAGCATGAAAAGCCACAGTCCATTTGCCATTTAGTTTATTTGACTGAGAGAAAACTGAGGCACAAGAAGATACAATCATTGAACCAGAGTCACACAAACACAAAAGGCAGATCAGGGTCACATGAGGTCTGTCTGCAGCCACAGGTCCATCCTCTCCTCCACCAGAAATGAGGGCTTATTGGATTCCAAGGACCCCATAGTCATTTATTGGCTCAAATCCTCTCCTCTTAGGCATCCAAACCTCAGAGGAGAGAGAGCAAATGCTCAGCTGATTAGTCTGTTCTCCAGAACTAAATCACCTGCCTCAACTGTCCGAGTCAGTGCAAAAAATGTCCAGGCCTCCCCCTCAGATGTTAACCCCTATCACTGAACCTGAAATCCTGTTTCCCAAAGTGTCTATGTCACTGGCATAACAGGATAAAGGAGAGGACCTTGTTTTCTTTCCCCACTCACACCCCGCACCAGCACAGGCCCTGTGAGAGACACACACTCAGGAGCTCTCACATAACAAATGAAGGAATTGAATGAAGAAATGAATGATCCATAACCTCTTTAGAGACTGGATCTTGGATGCAGAATCCTAGGAAGTTCTAGCCACACCTGTCCCTTTTCCTTCAGAGGCTGACACCCATGTTTCATCCCCCCACTACCTCTTGTCCCTAAAGCCACCCCACCTCATGTAACTCTGAAGCTCTTTGGTCACTGGAGGGTTTTCAGGATTCCCTGGTCCTGGACTGTGGAACTGGGGGTACCTGGTCCTTGGGGTCTCTGAAGTCACTGTAGCCCCCGCTGTTCACTGCCATGCTGTCTCTGTCTCTCTCTGCTTCTCTGGTCCCTCACCTTCCTCTCACTTCATTCTACCTGGCAAGCCCTGTCCTGCACAGCTTCTTCCTCCACCCCTAGGCCTTCCCCAGACACTCCCTCTAACTAGGCTGACTGTTCTGTTCCCTTCCTGCTAACACTGTGGCCTGGCCCACCTCCCAGGAAATAGGAAAGACAAAGAAATCACCTGGAGTTGCCACTCCTGCCAGGCTTCATCTCAAGCCAATGTCCCCAGGTCACTAAGAGAATGAGCTTCCACTATATCCC